>NC_025999.2:95862451-95982451 GCF_000442705.2 Elaeis guineensis | reverse complement strand
GCTAAAGTCACAAAGGAGTATGCAGGTAGTACAGAAAGGGCTCGGCCAACAGATCAGCAAGCTGATCCCTTGGAGAATATCTGATAAACACTTAATTTAAGTATTTTAAAGCAAAAAATTATATTTAATTTATCTTATTTATTAAGAATTTGATATTTTTTTTATGTTTTACAGGAAAGGTGATCGCCGATACAAAGAGTCCGATTCATAGATCAAAAAGACTCAAGTTTGAAGAAAATTGGACTTAAAATAAAATTAAAATAAAAGAAAGATGCATCCGGTATTATAGAAAATGAGGATACTATGCAAGGAATCCAAAAAGGATATAGATGTCATTATGAAGAAATAAAAGTTTCTTTTTGAAAGTGGAATAAAAAAGGTAGCGTGAAGTTCATTCATGCTGTTCCTGGGCGAGCACAGCGCGCGCAAGCACGTGAGCGCGTGGGTCCGCGCGTGAATGCACGGACGCAGGGCAGAACGCGGACGACATGCAGGCGGATGCAGACACGGGTGCGGCATTCGGACGCGTGGTCTTTAGTATTTTTTTTAGTCCCATATCGAAAAATTATGTAAAACTCCTTCCTCCTAACACCTATAAAAAGGTTCTTGTACTTCTATTTGAGATAATTCCAGAAATTCTTCTAGAACTTTGCATAGAAAAAAAAAAGGGACTACTTCATGAGCAGCTAGGCTAGCAGTCTCGGCAGTGGAGAAGAAACTTTGTAACGACACAGAGCGGGTTTATTGTTCTAAACTTTCTTGTATTTTTTTATATGCAATAAAGATTATACTTTTTATTTAAATCGTCATGAGTTCTTTATTTGCTCTCCTTTATATGCTTTTATTTATACTTTCCTATTAGATTAATATTAGGAACAACTTTTACTTTCCGGAGACGCACCGTGATCTACGGGTACGGAACGTACCGAGAAAAGAAGAGTTGCTTACCTAGTACTTTCCGGAGACGCACCGTGATCTACGGATACGGAGCGTACCGAGGAAAGACAGGTATTTTTTCTAAGATTAATCACATCCATTTAATTAAAAAAAAAGAGATACAACTCTGCTAGTGCAAAGTAATTCAAAACCCCCGAGCTCTTTATTTTCTAATTACCTCAATTTTAAGATAATTTATTTTCTAAATCAAAAACAACGCTTCTTTCTTTTATTTTGTAATCTCAACTTAGCCCAAGGTCCTTGAGGATACGATCTCGACTCATCCTACCTACGTAGTGAGTAGAGTTATTTTTGGTGCTATCAACGACTATGCATCAATTTTTGGCACCGTTGCCGGAGATCTTGGCATGATTGAATTAAAAAATTTAAAAAAAAAAATTTAAAAAAAAATACTTTTCAGTTTTTATTTCTCGCTTTAAATTTTTTTTCAGTGCTTTCTAACTAGATAATCTTATTTGCATAATTACATAATTACCTTGCATAACTAATTTACTACTTTTTAATCTTTAGAATTTTTCTGCTTAGAATAATTTGCTACTTTTTATAGCCTAGTGATTTATTGCTTTTTGGACTTAATCACTTAAACTTATTTTCTTGTAAAACTAAAAAATAAAAAATAAAAAATATATAAAAAGATAAAACTATAAACCTTTAAAAAAAAAAAAGCCACTGACATTTCATAACACTTAACTAAAATAGCATAACCCCAAATATAAAAATTTCTAACTTGATTGGACACCATATTTTTTTTGCATCTCATCTCCATAATAAATCTTAAGGGCAATAACCCATTAACCAGATAAGGTGGGGATTTGATCACCCTTTCTTGGCCCAAAAATCATATCCTTCATTTTGCATTAAACCAAGCCTTAATTTTAAAATCAACTAGACGTCAGCCCTAGAAATTTCGAGCTCAATAGGACAAGAAAGCTCTAGAGTTGAACCGAGTGCGGATTGATTAATTGCTTGATGTGTAAGGCAAGTGGTTAAAGAAAATGGTTTTTAATTGGTTTCGTTGACTGACCTGGCCAACTCAGTTGATGTCTAAGGAAAGCAACGAGCAGGGAACCTCCCACATCTTACGCTTACCTGGCCGAGTCAGTTAGTCAGTCTTGAGCTTGGAGTGCTCAAAGGCGGTCTTGAAAGTTAGGAGCTGTCTAGATCTAAGTTAACGTTAGGATAGAGAGTCTATGCTTGTTTAAATTGATTGCAATTAACATCTAAACATTAACTAATTTCTTCCTTTTCATAGATTTAAGATTCTTAGGTTCTTCTCTTTAGATTTTCTTCATTCTTTTCTCACTTTATTATAAAAAATATATATTATAAAAAGAAAAATTTTTTGTGTTTGCTCTAAAGTATAATTGTAAGGTGTATGCTTGGCCGTAGATCATTACGATCAGAAATCTAACCTTTTGATCCAGAAATAGAAAGAACCTTTAGAGCCAACAGACGTAAAAATATGGATCGAAATCAGGAGAATGATCCACCCAGGCAATTGAAGGAGTACTTTACTCCTTCCACATATACTTACTCTCCTTGTATTCAAGTGCCCCCTGTGGAGGCCACCCAATATGAAATTAAGTCCAGTATAATCCAAATGTTACCTTCATTTTATGGACTTAGTAATGAGGACCCTTATAAACATCTTGAAGAATTTTTTGAGATATGCTCAACTGTCAAAATTCACAACTTCTCCGATGATGCTCTTAGGTTAAAATTATTTCCTTTCTCACTTAAGGACAAAGCCAAATACTGGCTACATACTTTGGATTCTATGACTATATCAATCTGGGACCAGCTGCAAGGAAAGTTTCTCAAGAAATATTTTCCCATAGAAAAAATTAATCAAATAAGGAAAGCCATAACTAGTTTTTTCCAATTAGATGGAGAAATATTTCATGAAATATGGGAGAGATTAAAGGACCTTATTAGAAAATATCCCCACCATGCTGTACCCAAGTGGCAATTAATCCAATATTTTTATGATGAACTATCTGAAAGACATCGATAAATGATCGATGCATCATGCGGTGGGACATTTATGCCGAAAAATGAGAATGAGGCATGGCAACTGTTTAAAATTTTAAGTGAAAATTTATTACATCATATGTCTGCCTCTATTAGAGATAAACCCATATTAAACCCAAAAAGAGGTGGAATATATGAAGTAGGAAATGCCATAGATATCCATCATAAGGTAGATGAATTGCCCAAAAGTTAGATCGATTATTAAGTATAGGACAGTCACCTTCTCCATCCCGTCAGATACAAGATATATGTGCATTGTGTTCGAGCCCCACTCATTGTGTGAATGATTGTCCGGTTGCACCACAGTTTTCTGAATATGTACAAGAACAAGTCCATCAAGCCCAAACTACTCATAGATCAGAGAACAACCCCTATTCTAGTACGTACAATCCGGGATGGAGAAACCATCCGAATTTCTCATGGAAATCACAACCAGTGGTTCCTCCAGTGCAACAAAGATCAGGTTATCCGGATGCGACTTATAGGCATCCATCCCAGCTACAATACCAGAACCCTCCTCAACCCACTTCGAGTACTCATAGCTCGGGTTTCGAAGAAAAAGTACTGCAAGCACTTAAAGGACTAAAAATGAATACCCAACTCCTTCACTCTCATACGCAATCAATAGCAAAGCTAGAGACCCAGATAGGTCAGCTAGCAATAGCTTTCAGTAGGAGGGAAGAAGGCAAATTACCCAGTCAGCCTATTAATAATCCAAAAGGACAGTACATGGCTGAAAGCTCCATTGGCCCTGAAACTTTTTTCGAACATGCCAAATCAATTATGACCCTTAGAAGCGAAAAAATCTTAAATCAACCTAAAGTAATCCAACAACAAGAGCAACCAATTTCAGCTACAACAGAAAAGAAGAAACTTGAAGAGAAGAAAGAACCTATTAACCCAGCACCTGCACCTAAAGCTCCATTTCCCAATGCTCTAGAATCCTCTCTGCCTCTTGATAAGAAGGATATAAAAATGAATGAAATGTTGGAACTGTTTAAACAGGTTCAGATAAACTTACCTCTTCTCGATGCCATTAAGCAAGTTCCAACCTATGCTAAATTTCTAAAGGACCTGTGTACACAGAAACGAAAATCAAAGGCATAAATACCAAGAAAAGTCCACCTAACTGAGCAGGCTAGCTCAATTTTCCAGCAAATTGCCCCCCCAAACTGAAAGATCCAGGTACCCCAATTATTTCTTGTGTCATTGGGGATCTCACGATTAAGAAGGCATTATTAGACTTGGGTGCAAGTGTCAACCTTCTCCCGAGCTCTATATATGACCTATTTAGATTTGGAGAGTTAAAACCCACGACAGTGACCTTACAACTAGCAGACCGATCCATTAAGGTACCCCATGGAATGCTGGAAGACGTATTGGTGAAAATAGATAAATTTTACTTTCCTGTTGACTTTCTTGTGCTGGATATAGAATCTGGCAGCAACCCCAACCAAATACCAATCATCCTAGGTAGAACCTTCTTAGCAACCGCTAATGCTTGTATAAATTGTAGAACCGGAGTTATGGATGTATCTTTCGGAAATAAGAAGCTAAGGTTGAATATTTTCAATGCATCTTTGGGACCACCTGTGTACGACCATAATGAGATCAACATGTTAGAAGAAGTTATAGAAGATAAAGCTCCTACCTTGCTCAACTCAGATCCTTTACAGGCATGTCTAACATATTTTGGAATGGATAAATTTGATATTGATGGATACACTGAAGAAATACATGCTTTGCTAGAACCTCCTAATTTTAGCACCAATCCCCCTTGGACTGTAAAGTACGAGCAATTACCAATTCAATCAAGCCCTCTGGTACCATCCTTAGAAGCACCACCTACTCTAGAGCTAAAGCCTCTTCCTGCCATGCTGAAATATTCATTTCTTGGATCCAATGACACCCTTCCAGTGATCATTGCATCTGACCTAACCAACGACCAGGAAGACAAATTTGTCGGGGTACTCAAAAAGCATAAAGAGGCTATAGGGTGGTCAATTGCCGATTTGAAGGGTATAGATCCTTCTGTTTGCATGCATCATATTCACTGCGAGGTTGAGGCAAAACCACATAGGGACATGCAACGAAGATTGAATCCGAATATGCGGGAAGCCGTGAAAAAGGAAGTAGTGAAATAGCTAGATGCTGGAATTATCTACCTAATTTCGGATAGCCAATGGGTTAGTCCAACCCAGATAGTACCTAAGAAGTCAGGTATTACCGTAGTAGAGAATGATGAGGATGAGTTAATTTCTACTCGTGCAACAACTGGTTGGCGAGTATGTGTGGACTACCGAAAGCTGAATGCCGTTACTAGGAAAGATCATTTTTCTTTGCCTTTTATTGACCAAATTTTAGAACGGCTAGCAGGACAAAGTTTCTTCTATTTTCTAGATGGATATTCGAGATATAATCAGATCTCGGTATTTTCTGCTGATCAAGAAAAGACTACCTTCACATGCCCTTATGGAACATTTGCATTTAGACGTATGCCATTCGGTCTCTGCAATGCACCAGCCACTTTTCAACGGTGTATTTTGGCCATCTTTTCTGATATGGTAAATAAATTTTTAGAAGTCTTCATGGATGATTTTTCAGTATTTGGCTCTACCTTTGATGATTGTCTTCAGAACCTAGCCAAGGTTCTTCAACGATGTATAGAGACAAATTTGGTTTTAAGTTGGGAGAAGAGCCATTTTATGGTTCGTGAAGGAATCGTGCTTGGACATATTGTATCCAAGCGGGGGATTGAAGTAGATAAAGCAAAGGTTGAAGTAATCTTGAAATTGCCTCCCCCAACCTCGGTTAAACAGGTGCGATCCTTTCTAGGCCATGCAGGTTTCTATAGGCGCTTCATTAAGGATTTCAGCAAGATATCAAGACCCTTGTGCAACTTGCTTGCCAAGGAAAATTCTTTTGATTTTAATGAAGAGTGCCTAACTGCTTATAATAAACTCAAAACTGCTTTAACCACTGCACCAATCATAAAATCTCCGGATTGGACCCTACCATTTGAAATCATGTGTGATGCTTCTGATTATGCTATAGGGGCAGTCCTTGGGCAAAGATTTAATCGAGAACCGCATGTAATTTATTATGCAAGTAAAACTCTTTCAGATGCTCAATTGAATTACACCACGACTGAAAAGGAGTTACTCGCTGTTGTGTTTGCCCTAGATAAATTTAGATCATACCTTTTGGGCTCCAAGGTCCTAGTATACTCCGATCATGCAGCACTGAAATATCTGCTATCCAAAAAAGATACAAAACCTAGGCTGATTAGATGGATCCTTCTATTACAAGAATTTGATTTAAAAATTTTAGACAAAAAGGGCTCCGAAAACTTGGTAGCAGATCATATTTCTAGGATTCTAGTAGAATACAATAAAGAAAGGATTAAAGATAGGTTTCCAGATGAACAACTCTTTTCAATCTCTTCCACTGATCTTCCCTGGTTCGCTCATATAGTCAATTACTTGGCAGTGGGACAAATCCCATCTCACTGGACCCAACAAGAGAAAAATAGATTTTTCTCCCAAGTAAAGTACTATTTCTGGGAAGAACCAGAATTGTTCAAATATTGTCCAGATCAAGTAATCCGACATTGTATCCCCGAGTGTGAAGTCCAAGGTATTCTTACTTTCTGCCACTCGTTAGCATGTGGGGGATATTTTAATGGAAGAAAAACTACAGCAAAGGTGTTGCAGAGTGGATTTTATTGGCCGACACTATTCAAAGATGCACATGAATTTGACCGTAATTGCTTGCGATGCCAGCAAACAGAAAATATTTCAAGAAAAGATATGATGCCCCTGTCCCCTATTCTTGTTGTAAAAATTTTTGATATTTGGGGAATTGATTTCATGGGACCCTTTCCCTCCTCATTTGGATTCGATTATATTTTGGTAGCAGTGGACTACGTATCAAAATGGGTAGAGGCTATGGCAACCCGAACCAATGATCACAAAGTCGTGATCAAGTTCATTCAACATAACATCTTTAGTCGATTTGGATACCCAAAAGCCATAATTAGCGATGGGGGTACACACTTCACGAATAAGCACTTCGACATGCTAATGAAAAAATATGGAATAACTCATAAAGTTGCCACACCTTATCACCCCCAGACAAGTGGTCAAGTTGAGGTCTCCAATAGAGAGATCAAGCATATTCTTGAAAAAACAGTAAGACCAGATAGAAAAGATCGGTCAGCGTGCTTGGATAATGCATTATGGGCTTACCGTACTGCTTTTAAAACACCCATAGGAATGTCTCCTTATCGACTTGTATTCGAAAAAGCTTGTCATCTGCCGGTGGAATTGGAACATCGTGCATTTTGGGCCATACGACAATTTAACTTTGATATGAAAAATGCAGGTTCCAATAGGAGACTTCAACTAAATGAACTTGAAGAGCTACGCAATGAAGCGTATGAGAGTGCCAGAATTTATAAGGCTCAAACTAAAGCATACCACAATAAATTCATTGCACGAAAAATATTCGAGCCCAATCAAAAAGTTTGGCTCTTCAATTCTATGTTGCGTCTATTTCCTGAAAAACTTTGCTCACGTTGGGACGGACCTTTCATTGTAACTCAGGTATTTCCTCATGGAGCTATAAAACTCAAAAATCCTAAACAGGGGAACACTTTTAAAGTGAACGGTCAGCGATTGAAACCTTACATAGATGGAATTAGTAATAGAGAATTAATTGAATCTATTGATTTAGTGGATCCAAAATTGTCATAATACTCAATTCAGTCTGGCTGAAGACGTAAAACTTAGCACTTGTTGGGAGGCAACCCAACGATTTCATATTTTTTACTTTACCGCAACTGCAGAAATTTAGAACAAGAGCCTATTAATCAATGAAGCTATCTTCAACTTTTGAAGCAAAATTATCCTAGGTGCACTCTCTCCTTTTATTTTCTTTGCTTTCCTACTCCATTGAGAACAATGTAGATTAAGTTGGGGGGGAGGAAAGTAATCAAATCCTCGAGTATGGTCAGAAATAATTAGTTTTGTGTATCCAAATTTTATTTTGATTAAGAGTTAATTTGACATCCTAAACAATGAATGATTAATGGTCAAGATAATTTTAGAGATACTGAGGAATAAATTATTAAGAAAACCCAATGAATGGTAGGGTTTAGACTAGACCAAATTTTAGGAGTGATTCTACAACCCTCTTCTTACTGATCTCAATAAAGAATCTGCTTCATGAGAAATTGGGTAGAAAGATCGAGGTATGTAAAAAAAAAAAAAATATTGGTTTCCTACTGAGTAACCGGGCTCTTTCGCCTAAGTAAGCGTTGTGGTTCGCGTAAAAAGGTAGGTAATGTTAAAAAAAAAAAATATATATATATATATATATAATAAACCTCTTTCCCATTAAGTTAGAGGATTTAAAGAGTAAAGTGGGGAGTTGGTGAAAGAAAAGCTCTTAAAATTTCTTTAGTTAATACTCAGCCACTAATTGGGTCAAATTGATAATCCAAGAAAGTATCTCTTTAATGGTCTGACCAAGTATCACCTACTTTTGGGATGCCTAACCTAACTTTTTATTCAAAATCAAGTCGGTACACAATGCTGATATATCTATTTTACTCGAGGACGAACAAAATTTAAATTGGAGGGTGTGATAAACACTTAATTTAAGTATTTTAAAGCAGAAAATTATATTTAATTTATCTTATTTATTAAGAATTTGATATTTTTTTTATGTTTTACAGGAAAGGTGATCGTCGATACAAAGAGTCTGATTCATAGATCAAAAAGACTCAAGTTTGAAGAAAATTGGACTTAAAATAAAATTAAAATAAAAGAAAGACGCATCCGGTATTATAGAAAATGAAGATACTATGCAAGGAATCCAAAAAGGATATAGATGTCATTACGAAGAAACAAAAGTTTCTTTTTGGAAATGGAATAAAAAAGGTAGCGTGAAGTTCATGCTATTCCTGGACGAGCACAGCGCGCCCGAGCGCGTGAGCGCGTGGGTCCGCGCGTGAACGCACGGACGCGGGGCGGACGCAGGACGAACGCGGGCAAGCACGGATCGCGGCAGCGCAGGCGACGCATGAACGCACGGACGCGGGGCAGAACGCGGACGACATGTAGGCGGACGCGGGTGCGGCATTCAGATGCGTGGTCTTTAGTATTTTTTTTTAGTCCCATATCGAAAAATCATGTAAAACTTCTTCCTCCTAACACCTATAAAAAGGCTCTTGTACTTCTATTTGAGATAATTCCAGAAATTCTTCTAGAACCTTGCATAGAGGAAAAAAAGGGACTACTTCATGAGCAGCTAGGCTAGCAGTCTCGGGAGTGGAGAAGAAACTTTGTAACGACACAGAGCGGGTTTATTGTTCTAAACTTTTTTGTATTTCTTTATATGCAATAAAGATTATACTTTTTATTTAAATCGTCATGAGTTCTTTATTTGTTCTCCTTTATATGCTTTTATTTATGCTTTCCTATTAGATTAATATTAGGAACAACTTTTACTTTCCGGAGACGCGCCGTGATCTACGGGTACGGGGCGTGCCGAGGAAAGAAGAGTTGTTTACCTAGTACTTTTCGGAGACGCGCCGTGATCTACGGGTACGGAGCGTGCCGAGGAAAGACAGATATTTTTTCTAAGATTAATCACATCTATTTAATTAAAAAAAAAGAGATACAACTCTGCTAGTGCAAAGTAATTCAAAACTCCCGAGCTCTTTATTTTCTAATTATCTCAATTTTAAGATAATTTATTTTCTAAATCAAAAACAACGCTTCTTTCTTTTATTTTGCAATCTCAACTTAGCCCAAGGTCCTGAGGATACGATTTCGACTCATCCTACCTACGTAGTGAGTAGAGTTATTTTTGGTGCTATCAACGACTATGCATCAATATCCTAAAAAATACTTCCACAACAACTCAACAAACCAAGGTCCAAACTCTCAAAATGGTGTGACAATTCACCTGGAGATTAGATGGCTTGGATTCATCCACTCGGCCAAAACTCTTCCCTTTGAGGAGTACTACTTCCTTCGTCCAAAGCGACCACTTTGGACTCAAAAATGGGAGGGCAAGTGCTATGGGGTCATATCCTCCTAGCCATGGGCCTTGGGACTCATCCTCAGTGTTATGAGTAGAGCTCTGGTGCTCAACCCAAAAACACAGACGAACTCTGGTCATAATCGATCCACGCATTGACCACTAACCTTTGCATCAATCGCTAACCTGTAGGTGGGTCTCTGACTTCTTCTAAACACCTTTGTTCATATGTTGCAGACCCCCGCTTGAGTGAATGACCTTAGCGTCAACTGAACCCATCTTCACATCAGCTGAACTAACCGACTCGAGCCATGAGCCCTGAACCGCAATATTGGTGCTAGAAGGAGAGTCTATGTGTCTCCGATAGACTATGGTACACCTCCCACAATCTTGCACAGAATGCTCCTTGATTGGAGGGCTATGCCGTAGTGTAGGAGTGAGGGTATCATTAGTCTCACATTGGTTATGAGTCAAGGAGGACTCTACCTTCTATGAGATTAGACCTAACTAGGCATGTTTAATCAATGTATTGATTCAAAAAATGGTATAATAATATATAATCTAATCCATAAATCTTGTAATAAGCTCCTCTCATATTAATTTTTATGCTTTGTTCTTTAAAATAAAGAATATGATAATTATCTATGACCCTTCATGTAATGGCCCAAATTTCATCCAAAAAAAGTTACCAGTAGTGTTTTTTTGGATTTCTTGGCTGCACAAATTGACACATACTCCCATCCTACCCCCCATTTAAATCTAAAGTGTTTGCTAGACTAAAAATCCAAATGTGCTTAAATCTAATCATAAATACCATAACCTAATCACAAATATTATGATCAACGCATGCAGTACCTTCTGGTCCATATGGATCATGAGCAGGATTCGTTTTGATACTACTTGTAAAAATTCGAATCTCATCTAGAAAGATTAGTCAGAATGTATTATATAAACACCCAAAATCCATAAAATGGATAGTCATGAGGGACTACGAAAAGATGTTATTTGAGTTTTTAGACCCTCCAAGCTATTGACCAATTTTTTTCTTAATTTGCTGTTACAGAAAATTCAAATCAGGTACCTCTGAATGCCCTTATAAATCATTTGGTTGGAGTTAATCTGGTATGAAAAAATAAATCTCATACAAATTATCATATTTGATCTAAAAAATGAAAGGGAGAGATGATAAAAAAAAAAAATAAAGATTTTTGGTTCCACACACATTTGTTCGGACTGTTTTTAGTTTTTTATTTTGTATTTTCTTATATTTTTCATTGTTATTATATGTACAGTACCCCTTATACTTCAATATAGCATCTCGATCCTCCATTTACCAAAAGAAATAAATAAAAATCAAAAAAATATAAGTTCGCCTTAATTAATCAACACACTTCAAAAGAAAATCACACTTTTATTTATGCATAGGAATACAGATACATCACCCCATGCAGAATCTAACAGGCGCCAGCGGACAAGGAAACTATATATATATGTATATATAATAGGACAACCTAGCCAAGGAAGTCTTTTATAGAAGCATTTTAATTAGAGGCGATCACACGACCATTTCCAGCGGCGAGATGCTCAATGTGTTGGGACTCCAAACAATGTCGTTCTGGGGTTGGAACTGGCAGATGGGCACCGTCCCGGGCTTGACGTTGAGCACCTTAAAGGCGACGTGCTCGGGGTTGAATCCGTCGGTGTCGGTGTGGCATGCAGCCACCGCCTCCACCTTGGTCCCATCCTTCCCGACCATCGACACCTTGTACGCCTCCGCGCACGCCGTGTGGCAGTGGAACACAGCGTATGCATAATTCTCACTGTGGCAAACCACCAACTTAGAGGTAGGAAGCTTCTGCACTTTGGATATGGTGTAGACTTGTTTCGGTGGAGCCTTCCTGTCGACCGTCGTCGACAGGGCTTCGACGTTACGAGTCCCAAGGCTGGACGTGCTGAAATCCACCATGGACTCGACCGAGGTGGCGCAGTATCTGATCTCTCCGTCAATCGCCGGCTCCTCGCACTCCAGAAGGATCTTCTTCATGGTCTCGGCTTGGACGGAGTCGGGCGCGATGGAGAGGCGGGAAAGGATCTCCGGGAGCTTCGCGGAGGAGAAGGGGATGGAGTCGGCGAGTTCGCGTGCAAGAAGGGTGGCGCCGGTGGTGGTCCGGGTGAAGTGGAACGTCATATTGGCGCCAGGGTGCAAGTCCTTCTCTAGGAAGAAGACGGTTACGGAGGGATCCTGGATTTGGCTCTGCGTAGCGGCGTAACGGAAGAAGGCACAAACAGAGTCCATGTCATCAACGAACACACCTACAATTCATCAAATAGGAATTACTTTTGTCATTCACGTCAATTACAAGCTTGAAGATGGGTAATCCACAATCAAATGATTTAGGTTAAAGAAGAGGGTACAGCTAGCTAGCAGGAATTGTTAATGAGGCATGTAATCAGGGTTCGTCTTGGTTGATTTTTATAGTTCCAGAGCTTGAGCCAGCCTTGTTAACTTCAAGCAGAGCTCATATAATACTTATTAATCTTCACCGTTAGACACCAGTTTACATTTCAACAAAAAAAACTGTACTTAGACACCAGTTTAACGGCTGTCATAATATTTATTGGTCGTCTAAGCGCTTCTTTTATATTTCTGCTCTAGGAAAATTAATGTTAATAAACACTCCACAGTAAGATTGGTAATTGGTAGTGGTATGACACAAGTAGCTTGAAAATAATATACTTTTTTACTAACTAATAAATAAAAGATAGTTTCATAAGAATAAAAAAATATAAAAGAGTTAATCAGGTCAGGCTACAGTCAGACATGCATTTCTTGATCTCAGCTGAAATTATTTTGGCTATGATCTCAGGCTCATTAGTTCATCGAGGCTAGCTCTTGTCAATCAATGGCAATTTTATCGTCAGTAGAATTATGTACCAGAACGTATCACATGGCGGATGGCACTTGGTATGGGAGTGTTGGGCAAGACCGAGTTCCAGTAGACATCTGCAGGCAAAGCAGCATGACATGCTCCAACTGTAAGCTGAAACAAAATTTTGTTCCCTTGATTAGAACGCTATAGATGAAGTATGAATTTGACCAGAAGGGAACAGAGCTGTTACGCTCACCGCAAAGATAGAAAGAAAAGCTAGAAAAAGAGCCATGGATGAGGAAACCGAGAGTCGAGCAGGGAAGGCAGCGGAAGCTGGTGTACATTGAACGGCAGTGTGGGGCAGGATTTATAGGGGAGTCCGGGAGCTCAGCACCAACCAGAACGACAATCATTACACTGCCCAAGTTCCAATTATTTTGCTGCCAGGCTGCCCTTGCTCCTTCTATTGTTGCTGTTTTTAATTGGATGGCATGGCGCGTTAATCACGTGGCAAGCATTAATTATACTTTAAGAGATACAATTATTCTGCTGATCGCCTGCCCTGCGTCCCACGTTTGCTGCCCGGCTGGCCTTGCTGCCTCGATTGCTGCCGTTTTTGGATAGCATGGAGCGTTAATCACGTGGCAAGCAGCATATATACTGCCCGAGATCCCATTATTCTGGTGCTCCGCTGCCCTGGGTCCCACGTCGCCGCTGTTGGTGGATAGTGCTAGGCGGCGCGGGTTTCTGAAGTGATAAACTCATGGATATTATGATCTTTTTTTTTTTTGGTAAATGGATATCATGTTCTTTACTGTATGACCGCTCTGCATAAAATAATAAGCAACCCTCTCTCTCTTCTCCTCCTCTTCTTCTTCTTCTTCTTCTTCTTCTTCTTCTTCTTTTTTTTTTTGGAAGATAGGAAACCATATTTTAACATCACTTGCCATGAGGCCTCTGAGTGGCCACCGTATTGTTCATTTAGACCGCGCAAAACCCACGATGGATAACACGCCAGTGACCACTTGTATTTCACCGATTTCCGATTGTTCGCTCTCCACCGAACCAGCGACCACTTGTATTTCACCGATTTCCGATTGTTCACCGATTTCCGATTGTTCGCTCTCCACCGAGCCAGCGACCACTTGTATTTCACCGATTTCCGATTGTTCGCTCTCCACCGTGCATATGCTCCAGGATTTGCCCGCTCCTATTTCTCCTGGTTCACTTGCACCCGATACAAGTAATAATTTCTCCACTGAGTGAGAGTAAAAAGTCTTTGTTTTCTGTAACAAGAATGGTACTGTGTCTAACTTCAATCATTAGACACTGATTCTATTTAACATGAACTTGGTAGGGTTAAGTTTTTAAGTACTTGATTGCTTCGCAGGAGCGGGAGGAGAAAATTATGATTAATAAAAAATAAAAAAAATATTTGTTTGGAATTTTCAAAGAAGAGAACTTGAAAAAAATATTTTTACGGGAATACAATTCTAGTATTTCATTAAAAAGAAAATCTATAGAAAATATAGATTTTTAAAATTTTTATAAGATAAAAATTAGAAGTCTTTTTAAAAAATATACATTTTAAGTTATTAAAAAATTTATGACTGAAATAAATATTCTCTCCATCACAGTATCTCAAATTCTTTTTTATCACTATATGACCAAAAGTATTTTTAACTGTCAAAACTTTTTTACTTACAAACAATGGTAATGTATAGAATAAAATATGATTTTTCTAATATCAAGGATATAGTATATACTTTACTTAAATTTTTAAAAAAATAAATATTCAACCAAACTTATGCCATTTTGGAATTGTTGCAGCCAATCCCTTGTTGCACCCATCACCAGTGAAGAGCACCTATAAAATAAAGTCCACATTGATCGAAGTTATATCCAATGGAGACCCTCCAATGCTTAAATCAATAGAGAGTGATCGAACAGAAAATAAAAAATGAGAAGTGGCAAAGTATCAGCTCAGAAAATATCCTCCCAACACTGTTCGTTTACCTTTCTTTTATAAATAATCCACAAGTAACCGTTTGTAACGATTAAACACGTGGATCCTACTTATTCCGATATTATGTGATCGTAGAATAGACGGTTAAGACCCTTTGATGATCATGGAATATGACCGTTATGTACTTTTTGCGCTGGCGATTTTTGGTATGTCGACTTTATGTAAGCAATTATAGAAATCCGAATGAATATTGATTGGTGACTCTGGTATACTGACTGACTATCGATTATAAAGTCGATCGAGTCGCTATAGTTGAATTATGTTTGTCAGAAAAATTGGTTGAGAATTGCCGACTGTCGATCGACTTACTGATTGATAGTTGGTGGTCTGTGCCTATTAGGCCGATTGAAAGTCGGATGATATATTGTAATTGAGTCGGAACTCATCATGCAATGTAGTTTTGATGGTCCATCGCCCTAACCGATAGATAGTCGGTTGGCCGACTGTGAATCGAAGAAGTAGATTGAATTACCCCAATAGTTACCCCTCACTCCCAAATCCAAAGTGACCTGACATATAGATTGACACGTGGCTTGACACATTGGACGAAAGGAGTTGTTACTTGTTATCTCGAGTCTCAATTCAGCTGCAGATATTAATAATTCTTTCCAAAAATGAAGAGTCTTTAGCTGTTTTGTCACTTCGATAATCATGAGACCATCATCAAGATGTCGATTCGAGAAGACGATGAGGAGGTCGAACGATCTGGTTGGTTTGATTCTGACTAATCGATTGCCGCCACGTGTCCAGGTATTATTGGCTTTTAATTGTTCATGCAAATAGAGATGACAGGGCATGATATGATGGTTAGTGTGTCGAACTATCTGATCAATGGTCGGTTTTGATATAGCCACGTGTCAAAGTCTGGGATAATCTTGATTTGAATAAATTCATCTCGACTGTTGATAGGCTTATATATAATGTCGCTTTCATTTGGATTTCTCATTTTTTACCTGTTATTCTCGCCTACAACTGAGGACTTTTTTTTAGGTGTTAAGAGCTTCAAGGTTTTAGGAGTCTTCCTCCTTGTATTTTTGTGGTCTCCAGATCATCCTTTAGTTTCAGATTAGGTTTCTCCATCTTTTCTTCCTCTTCTAATCTTCTTTGATTTCTTTTCCTACCATTTTCAATAGCTAGTAGGAGTAGAAAGGATAAAGAAAAGATTAGAGTAGATGAGGTCCCTCAGGATAGTTGATCGGGTGATTCAGTTGATGATTCTCCTTTGGATTCGGACATGAAAATTTCTTCCTTATCTGGATCCAATATCGATCGGCTCCGAAAATAATATCTTAACCAGAATAATTTCAACTCTTTGCACCTGATCCGAATGGTCGGGGAGTTCTTCTCCTCCGGATCAGGTGGCGATTTATGTAGATGATCTTCGAGCTTGTCTTCATTTTTTGATTTCAAAGTTTGTTTGAAATCTCCTGGATTATTACTATCTTTGTCCTGTTCAGTTAGCTCAAATTCTATTTGGTTGATCATCAGTTTTGCTCTGTTGTGTCACATGATCCCGACCAAACCTCGATCTTCTCTTTTTCATGCTTTTTTCATTCTTCGTCCCCATCTAAATGCTAAGGGCTGGTGGTTCTTCAACTCAAGAAAGGGTTTGTTATTTATTTCTGATCTTTTTTCGTCCATCCACAAGTGGAAGAATAAATTTTTCTTTGTTTCTTCTTCTTCATCCTGGAGCTTTCCTTCATTCTGGAGAGATCTAAGAACAAATCTTAATGAACATAGTCAGGTCGAAGTTATTGATCGAGAGAATTTTCTCTGACTGAAGGATATGGAAGTTTCCATACAACGAGAGCTATTGACGAAGCAATCTATGATGCCAAACTTAGTTCGGTGACTTCCTTAGGTATAGCTTAGTTGATCATTCACTATACTTTTCATTTATCTTTCAACTTTGTAAAGGAGTCATTTTGCCTTTTGATTGCAGCTACGCGACCAGTGGTGTGAGTCTCAGCGGCTGATATTTGACAACATGTCGCTAAAAAGAGAGTAGCGATTGTGCCAAACCATCCCGAGTGGTGAAGAAGAGTCGAGTCGATGCGGAGTCGACATCAATGAAAGAAACCGACATTCCATCGATAGTCGTTCCAGAAGTCGAGCCCGTCGTTGCACTATCTGCTCCGACAGTGCTTCCATCGATCGGTGCACCCACTACAAGAAATATCACTTTTTGCGATGAATTTATTTACGATGAAAATATATTTCATCGTAAATAAAGATATTTATGATGAAAATAAAAATTCATCGTTAATAATTATTTTTTTACGATGAAAATAATTTTTCATCGTAAATATCTTCATATTTACGATGAAAATAAAATTTCATCATAAATATATATTATTTATGATGAAATTAATCATCATGAATAATAAAATATTTATTTTAATTTAAATTTTAAATATTAACGATAAAAATTATTTCATCATAAATAATCAAAGTATTAACAATAAAAATTAATTTTTTATCATAAATACATATTATTTATAATAAAAAATTTTCATCATTAATATTTAAAAAAAATAAAAAATTTAAAAAATTTAATAATTAAAGATTATTTATGATAAAAATAGTACATCATAAATAATAGAGTATTAGCGATGAAACTTAAATTTTTATCATAAATTAATATTATTTACAATAAAAATTTTTAATCGCTAATATGTGAAAAAAATTTAAAAATTTAAAAATTATAGATTATTTGTGACAAATATATTACGTCACAAATACAAGCGTATTCTTTATGAAAACTCATTTTCTATCGTAAATATTTAAGTATTTATGATGAAAAATTTTTATCGCTAATATTTGAAAGAAAATAAAAAATTATAAAAACTTAAAAATTAAAGAATATTTGTGATAAAAATATTACATCGTAAATGATGGATTATTGGGGATGAAAAAATTTTTATCACAAATAAATTTTATTTACGATGAAAATATTTCATCGCTAATATAAGTAAAAAATAAAAAATTTTAAAAATTTAAAAATTATAGATTATTTACTATGAAAATATTACATCGTAAATAATTAGTATTTACGATAGACATTAAATTTTCTGTCGTAAATACTCTAGCATTTACGACGTAATATTTTCATCGATAATACTTGAAAAAAATAAAAAATTTAAAAATTATAAATTATTTATGATAAAAATTTAGCATCATCAATAATCAAATATTAAAGATAAAAACTCAATTTTTATTACAAATACTCTATTATTTATGATTAAAATTTTTTTTTGCTAATAAATGAGAAAAAATAAAAAAAATTTAAAAAATTATAAATTATAAATTATTTGTGATGAAAACCCTATTTCCACTGTAAATAACATGTATTTATGATGAAATATATATTTTCATTGTAAATAATCACTATTTACGATAAAAAATATTCATCGCTAATATTTAAAAAAAATAAAAAATTTTAAAAATTCATAAATTACAGTTGTTAGCGATAAAAAATTTTTCATTGAAGGATGTTTAGATATATTATAGTAAATTTTCTTATATTTATAAAAATAAATATTAGATAGTTTTTAAAAAATACTATATGCACAAGAAAAGTATATAAAATATTAAAATATTCCTGATCCTCAATCTTTATAAGGCTCTATCTGTGGCATCTGGAATCAATCCAAAATTAATTCTTAGAGGATGGATCAAGAGAAAGATGGTTGGAAATTGAAGCTGAGGATGTCATCGTTCCTTTGGCTGCCCATTTGAATCTCGCCCAACGATGTTCGATCTTTCAGATCTTTTGCTCGAGGTCCTCCTCCCGATGAGATTTTGTGAAGCACAGAGAGTAGCCCCAGGTCGAATCTCCATTGTAGGAGATCGGTGAATGTTGGCATTATTCTTCATGCTTGAACCTTGATCGGACGGTGATTGTCGATCGATCAGGGCAGAACGATGCATACCTCGAGGGAGATTCTCTGGAAACAATTTTGCTGGCGACATGAAGAGGGCACAGTTTGAGGAGCATGTTGCGGGGATTGTCATTGCTCTGTGGTTTGCTGTAAATATTGGATGGTGTTGGTCAATGCTTGGACCTATCGAATCAGATCGTTGAATCGTTACAGATCCTCTAAAATAGGTGGTGGTATAGGCCCTTGAGGAGTGGATGCTTGCACTGCATCACCCATGCTTCGTCGAGATGACTGTCGATGAGAAGTGGATGCTTGCACTGCATCACCCATGCTTCGTCGAGATGACTGTCGATGAGAAGCGGCAGAATTGTTGCAAGTTTTTGTTCTTACCATAGTTCACCCATTTCATTACTAAAATATTCTGAAAAGTTGATATATTTACAACATCAGCTATATATATATATTATTGCATTATTGTGGCTAAGAGATGAATGAAAAATGAATGGAAGAAAATAATATGGAAAACAAGACTTGGTCAGGATAAATTTTTTTTAAATAAAAAATTAAATTTTATTAATTATTAGTGATGAAAAAAAAAATTATCGCTAATTATGTAATTGATTATTATATAATTAATTATTGTTCGAATTATTTACGATAAAAATTGATTATTAGCGATGAAAATTTTTCTCGTTAATACCCCACGTCCCATCAAGTCCCATCGAAAACTCATTTTTCTTCTTCATTCCCCCCTCGGCAGTCCGATTTCCTCTGTCGTTGCCACCGTCGAGATGAGTCGACTTCATCTCTTTTTTTATTTGGGGGTGGGTTTCGGCCTAAGATGGGGATGGGGAACGTGCCAGGGACAGCGGGCCGCGGCCATGTAAGGCCTGCGGGCCGCGATGACGATGGCGGGCCGAGGATGGCGACATGGGGCCGGCTACGGGCCGGGGCCGGGGCCGGCAAGCTAGAGCCGGCGATGTTGACTCTTCTTTTTTTGGGGGTGGGTTCGGGCCGGGGATGGGGACGGGGACGGGGAACGGCACGGGGCCGGCGTCACGGCCGACGGTGCCTGGGTTGGGATGGCTGGCTGCGGCCACGTGCGGCCTGCGGGCCGCGGCCACATGGGGCCTGCGTGCCGAGGCGTGCCAGGGCCTGCATGCCTGAGCCGGAGAGGGGCCAGGGCCGTCGAGCTGGAGCCGGAGCCGACGATGACGAGCCGGGATGGTGTCGGGTCGCGACTGTGCTGGGCCTGCCGGTCGGGCCGGCGACGGCGGGCCATGCAGGGGTCGGCGAGCAGAGCTAGAGCCGGCAACGGCGAGCTGGGGAGCGGCTATGTGGGGGATGGTGGGCCGGGCATGCGTGGCCTACGGAGGAGAATCGATCAGAGATGGTTAGGTCATGGCCATCATGTCGGTACCGGCCAAGACAACGCCATTCATGATTTCATCAGTGGGGGGTTTGATAGAGTCTGCTGCTGTATCTGAACCAAAACCATCCACTATTGTGCCGACGATACCTCAAGCACCTTCAACTGGACTGATGTTGTCGGGCACCATCAACATCTAATTGGATGGCGGCTTCGAGTGAGCAACCACCAACCAGAGAACAAAAAAAAGCACCGGCCATTTTCACTGAAGATGGATCGTCGACAAGCTTCACTGCACTTTTAGACGTCCAAATTCCTGCAAATGAGTCAACCTTGGCCAATCCAAAATTGGCCAAGTGATTCATCGAAGCTGCACTTCTCCCGACTAACAAAGGGAATAGGAAAGGTCATACTGTGTCCAAAATATTTTCATCTTTCTATCCGATGATGCTCAGCGTAAGTTGATGATGTTCTTCTTCTTTCTCTTCTCCTCACTTCTCTCTTTTTTTTTGACCTAACTTGTTTTTTTTTCTTTTTAGTAGTGAAAATATGCAGGCATTGGAGAGTGGGTATTCGAAAATTTACTGACTTTCATCGAATGTGGATGGAGAAAGTCGCAACTGCGAACGTGGAGAAAGCTGCGGCCACTGAACAACTTCAGTTGGCGGCCAAGCGAGAGGCAAAATATTAAGAGGAGAACTCTTGCATGAAGGTCATATTGGAGTTGGCAAGAGCCGAGTTTGAATCGATGAGAGGCGAATTGCAGTTGGCTCGTATCGAGCTAGAATCCACGCAGTAGACTATCTTGAATAAAGAAGAAGAAGCATGAAATCAGTTGGCTCCAGAAAGATCATGACAGTTGCGCTAAAGAGTTGGAGGAAGAAAGAAAAAAGTATTAGACCACCAAATCAAGATTGGCAGTGGCCAATACAGAGTCAGCCTCCGCTAAGGAGAAAGCACAGCCGGCCAAAAATGCTCTGAGTCAGGCACGGGAGTAGGCCATCGAGGATTATAAAGAATCACAAGATTTCAAAAATGAAATCTTCGAAGGTGGCTATGCTTCTTATTATATCAGTTATGAAGACGGTAGGAATGCGGTCAGAAAGTTATACCCAGATTTGGACCGAAGCAACATTGCCACCCCTGGTTCGAAAAAGAAAACTACCAAGAAAATAGATCGATTGATAAAGTTGCACCGACTACACCAGAGTCTGCTCCCATTGTTGAAAAAGCCATACAAAAGTCGGCTGCTATCGAAGGCCATAAGACTAATGCTGTGATGATTGTCGACATAGCCAAGGAAGAGGCCGACTAGTGATCAGTATAAAAATATTTTCTTTCTTCGTAGTCGGACAATAATCCAACTCAATTTTTAATCGGACTTTTGGTCCAATTTTGTAATCCTTTCATTTATGAATGAAAAGATAATTTTTTTAAGTATGGACTTTCTTTTTAAATTTGATGTACATTATTGTCGATATCGCTAAATATCAATCGGATAAGTAAATGCCAATTGATAATCCAAATTGTAGAATTCATCTGTTAGTCAGATACTAGCCAAGTGAATTATAGGTGAAAATATCTCAAGTGTCATCGGGCATCAATCGACTAAACTTTTGAGATAAATTAGATTTTTTTTAAAATATTTGATAGGCAGAATTAGCTGAATATCCTTTAACTAATCGAAGTCAAGTTGATTTACTATTCTGTTCAATCGTAATCGAATCAGCATACTGTTCTGCTTAGCCATAGCTAAGTCGGCATGAGTAGCCACTCGACTTGAGATGATTTCCACTATCGTGCGATCGAGATGTGGTTAGTAAATATTGGCTGATTATTTATCAGTCTGATGTCATTTTTGTAGATAGCCAAACATTTGAAGAAGATTCTGAATCCAATCATTCCATTTCAAATGTGTTGCATATGTGAACAACTTTACTTATAATATATTTTTGAATTATCAGCATTTTAAGTCTGAGAAATAGTCATTCCATCGAGAGTTTCTAGTTGGTATGCACCTGGATGAAGTGTTTCGGACACCTTGTAGGGTCTTTTCCAGTTTGAAGATAATTTCTTTTAGTCCAAAGGTCTTGAAATTTTTGCCTTTCGTAAGACAGTCTCCTGGATGAAAAATCTTCGATTTGACCTTTTCATTATAGTACCGAGCTACTCTCTGTCGATATACTGCCATCCGAATTTGAGCTTGTTATTGAACTTCTGAGAGCAAGTCCAAGTCGACACTTCAACATTCAAAATTACTTGGCTCGACATACCGTTTGACCCTCATTGATGGCAATCCAATCTCCAGTAGGATCACTGCTTTCGCCCTATAGGCCAAGTTGAAAGGTGATTTTTCTATTGGTATACAAAGAGTTGTCCGATATGCCCACAAGATTGGATATAATTCTTCCATCTAGAGATCTTTAGCTTCATTCAATCTGATTTTAAGACCACATAGAATCATTCAGTTTGTCACTTCTACTTCACCGTTAGATTGTGGATGGCCAATGAAGTGAGTTTGTGCGTAATATGAAGTTTCGCATAAAATTCTTTAAAGTTCTAATTATCAAATTATCGATCATTATTGGTGATGATGATATGTAGCAAATCGAACCTACATATGATTAATTTTTGGATAAAATTTTTTATCTTACTTTCAGTGATCTGTGTCAAAGATTCGGCTTCCATCCATTTGGTGAAGTAATCAATGGTGACCACTATAATTTTTTTCTGATCAGACATCAAAGGGAACAGACTGAGTATGTCGATTCTTTATTGTACGAAGGGTCATAGTGCAATGATTGATGTCAACTGGTTGGCTGGTTGATATTATATGTTGGTATATTTCTGATATAGTTCACACCTTCGAATAATTTCGGCTGTATCTTTCTGCATGGTGGGTCAATAATATCCTTGTCATAGGACTTTATAAGCCAATGATTTATCCTCTAAGTAATTTTCATAAATTTCTTCATGAACTTCTTGGAGTGCATAGTCGACATCTATAGGTCTCAAGCACTTCAGTAGTGGAAGGGAGAACAACCTTTTGTAAAGTTATACATTCATCAAAATATATTGTAAGGCTATTCACCTAGAGTAGTCAATGGACTAGGTCCAGATCTGAGACCCACAGATATTTACTCGACAGATCTGGGTCTGATATTAGTATTAGACCCATTTACCTGGATTCAGATCTGGATCCGATAAACCATCATGTAAACGGATAGAGTTTGGCTATTTAATACCCAAACCTGATAAACTCGAGATCTAAATAATATATATATATATATATAATAATTATATGTTGTTATTATAATTGTATATTATTATATTTTTGGATGTTTTAATTAGAGTTTTACTTGTTAAATTTGAATAACTATTATATTTTTATTTGCATGATCATACGATTGTATAATTTTTAAGTATTTTTCTAGGTTATTGTATAATTTTTAAATTTTTTTTTGAGACTTTAAATATGAGTTTTGGATCTCAAAATCAGATCCAGATACTCAGGACCCAATAAGGTCCGGATCTGGTACTTCAAAGCTAGATCCATCAGGTATTCAGATTCAGATCCGATATCAATAACTAAGATCGGATCTGGATCTGGATATCCAAGTTCTGACCCGAATCTGATCCGTTGATAGGTCTACATCCACCTTAGTCATTTGGCCTCTGAAGGATTTTCAGGTAAAATCCCATCAGTCAAATATTAGATGATCGGATCTATCCAACTTGGTTCATCATTTATTTGTAGTACTTTGTCGATTTTATTAATACTCAATTGTTTAAAATATTCAATAAACATTCGATTGAGCAAATTAGATGAAATTATTACGAGTCAAGAAAGTGCATCAGCTCGAGTATTTTTTATTCTCGAGATGTGAAAAATCTCAAAATATTTCAAAGTTGATGTAAAATCTTTCACTTTCTGAAGATACTTCATCATAATCGAATCTCAGACTTCAAACTCACCCTTGATCTATTCGATGATCAATTGTGAATCAATGAAGACCTTCAAATAATCTATGTCAAGCTCCTTGATAATTTTTAAGCCGACTAAAAGAGCTTTATACTCGGTTTGATTATTTGAGGCTTTAAAATTAAACCGAAAGACATACTCAGTCATGATCCCTTCGAAATTGATGAGGATAAAGTCGGCTCCACTACTTTAAGCGTTGAATGCTCCATCAACATATAACACCCATACCGATGCTAAGTCGGTCTCAGAAGTTTTAATTTGTTTTGATTTGTGATTGAATTTATTCTCAGGATTATCATTGGACACAATGCATTCGACGATAAAGTCGGCTAAAACTTATGTCTTTATTGATCGTCATGGGCGATATTGAATATCATACTCGCTAAGTTTAATTGCCCACATCGCTATCCGATCAGAAGTATCAGGTCTATATAAAATTTCTTTTAAGGATTGATATGTCAAGATGACTATCGAATGTATTTGGAAGTAAGGTTGAAATCATTGTACCGATATGATCAGAGTGTATATCATCTTTTCTGCCCTTAAGTATTACATTTCGATATTATGGAGTACTTTGCTGATATAATAAATTAGTCATTGAATCCAATTTTCATCCTCCTAGATAAGTACCGAACTAACCGTCTCTACTGAGGTCGCCAGATAAAGATACAATATTTCTTCCATCTTTATTTTTATGAGTGATGATGGAGATGTCAGATATTTTTTTAAGTCTTCAAAGGATTGTCGGTATTCATCTGACCATAAAAAGTCTTTCATTTATCGTAAGGTCTTGAAGAAAGATAGACACCTTTCTGTTGACTTTAAGATGAACCGACTGAGTGCGGCGATCCTTCTATTGAATTATTGTATCTCTTTCTTGGAGCTTGGATGCTTCATGTCGATAATGACTTTTATTTTTTTAAGATTAACTTTGATCATTCATTGTGACACAAGGAATCCAAAAAATCTTTCAGCAGTCACTCCGAATGCATACTTAATCGGATTCAATTTTATCTGGTATCGTCGAAGTGTGTCGAAGGTTTTTTTTAAGTTTCGAACATGATTAGAAGTTTTAAAATTTTTTATCAATATATCATCGACATAGACCTCCATGTTACGTCCAATTTGTATGTTGAATAGTTTGTTGACTAACCGTTGGTAAGTTGCTCCAGCATTCTTTAAACCAAATAGCATCACTTTATAGCAGTAGATGCCTTTATCGGTTATGAAGGTAGTATGCTCCTCATCTTTGGATGCCATCTGAATTTTATTGTAACCCGTGAAGATATCCATAAAACTTAAAAATTGATGTCCCGAAGTCGCATCGACTAGTTGGTTGACCTTGACAAAGAAAAACTATCCTTTGGACAAGCTTCATTTAGATTAGTATTGTAGATGCAGATTCACTATTTTTTATTGGCTTTTCTCATCATTACTATATTAGCAAGTCAATCTGGTAATTAGCTTCTCTCATGAAGCCAGCTGTAAGGAGCTTATACTTCTTCATCGATGACCTTCTGCCTTTCAGGAGTAAAAGATCTTTTTTTTTGCCTCACCGGTCTAACTTTGGAGTCAATATTTAACCAATGAGTTATTACTTTCAGAAAAATCTCTGGCATATCGGTTGCTGACCAAACAAAAATATCGACATTTTCTCTTAGTAGGTTCACTAGTTATTTTTGCTTCAGATCAGATAATTGCGACCCAATTTGGACTGTCTTTACAGGGTCATCTTTTCTTAACAGGATCAAAATCAGTTATTTCAGCTGGTTCACCCCTTTCTTCATGTTCTCTCTGATCTAGTTTAACGACCGATAGAGGGTCTTTAGGTTTACCGTTCTTCATAGAAATCATAAAGTAGTGTCGGGCCAATTGTTGATCTCTATGTATTTCTCCAACTTCCCTTTTTGTTGAAAATCGGATCAGTAAATGATATATCGACACTACCGCTCTCAAGGCGTTGAGTCCAGATCGTCCAAGCATGGTGTTGAAAGCCGAAGGAACCCGGATGACTATAAATATCAAGAGAACGGTACTCTATTATGGACTGTTCCCGCAGTTAGTGGGAGAGTAATTTCTTCTTCTAAGGTGACTGCATCTCCAGTGAAACCGACTAATGACATCGAGACTCTTCTGAGTCGGTCAGTCGGTAGTCATATTTGAGAGAAAGTTGAGTAAAACAAAACATCATTTGAACTTTTATTATCTACCAAAGTTCATTTTACATCATAATTTACTATCATTGTCAAGATGATGACAGCATCATCATAGAGAGTCTGTATTCTTCGAATATCGTCTTTCGAAAAAGAGATTACATTATTATCAAGTCGTTGCTTCTTTGCAGACTCTTCTTTGAAAATTGCCCCCCAGTCTTTCGATCATCCAGAAATCATGTTGATAACCCCCGCTGTTGGTCGATTGTTGATTGCTTTCTCAGGTTGTGGCTGAGATTATCGGTCGGTAGGAGGTTTGAGTCGCACGATCTTATCGAAATTTTTCAAGATAGCTTCGTCGAATCAGGACTTCTATTTCATCCCTAAGTTAAATATATTATTCGGTATCGTGACCATGATCATGATGAAACTGACAGTACTTCTTCTTATCATAGCTCCTTGGTGGTGCTTTCATTAGTGGGGGCTGACGAAGGTACTCCTCTCCCTCAATCTCCATTAGGATCTGTACACGAGGAGCAGAAAGAGGAGTATAGGAGTCATACTTACTACCGTAATTATTTGACTTTGAACTCTATCGGTAGGGTGAAGCTTTTTTTATTGATCGTTGATCGATTTAGATCGACAGGAGCTTCATTTTTCTTCTGTTTTTTTTTTCTGACTTTTTTCTTTTATTTGATACCGATCAGAGGCATCTTCATCTGCGTGAATATACTTATATGCGCGCTCTAAAAGTTCAGCATAAGTTCGAGGGAGAATTTTATCTAGGGAGTAACTAAACTTGGATCCCTTCGGACCTCTTTTCATGCTCGAGATAGCTATATCTTTGTTGAGATCCCTGCCTTTAAGTGCAGCGGTGTTAAAGCGAGCCACAAAGTCTTTCAGCATCTCTGTTTAAATCTACATTTTAGGACATCCTCTGTTTAGGACATCGCAGTTTTCCTTTGTAGAGTATATATTCCCGACTTATTTTAGCTCTCCCTCTTAGAAATTTGTATTCAAGCCTAATAATGCATAAATGTGGATAGGCATATACAGCCATGTTGCTAGCACTTCATTTGGTCAATCTCATTGCAGTATCTGCATGATAGGTTGGTGAGAGAAGGGCCCTTATGGAGGCATATAATATATGATGTGTTATGTATTGTCCAATTCATTGGGACCTAGTTAACATTTGGACTCATCTAATGCATAACATGGCTGTACATTGCTCTGTGCTCTGATCAGGTGCATGATGACCTAGTGCTAAAAGTTGATACGCAAGTGATGAGGTTATAGGTGTTCCTATGTCTCTCCAAATTCTCAATGGCATGGTATTTCTTTATGCTTTCTGGTCATCTGACTGTTATATGCCAGGTCCAGAAGTTCCACTGATCTCATTCCACAAGATCCTGTGAGCTTTCAGATGTCCAAAAAAGCTTCCATCTGGGCTAAATCAATTTCAACAGAATGTATATGCATTTCTGTTTATATTTCGAGGTCTCTCCCTTGAAACATTATAACCTCATAAAGCTCCTTTTTTTTCTTTTTTCGCCGCTCAGATTATGTGGAGACACTAGTTTAATTGTTTGATGATTTCCCCTGCAGCCTTATGGTAAAATACCATCTCACTTGGACCATCAGTCTGAGTAAAGTTGAATATTTTATGGGGTTTAAGCATGGAACTTGTCCATTGAATCCGTCTTAAATCTGACCTGTTATACCAGTTTTTGTTGTGTTGTGTCTTGGCTCACATTTTATTTTTATAATCTACTGTTTTCTGCCCTCCGAAAGAACGCTAGCTCAGATTCAAACCCGACCCAATAGAGTAGGCCCAGTAGCCAAATTCATAAACTTAGTAGGAAACAAAGCAACTCATCTGGGCTTCAGCCGTTGAAACTACTCGTTGTTGAGAGTAGGAATGTAAATAGGTTATCGACATCCCTTAAGTGCACTTGCAAACCAGATCTACACTGATTTGCTAAAACTTGAAATTCCACCAAGGGTGCATTTGGTTACACTCTTTGATTTTTAATTTTTAATTTTTAAAAAATATTTTTTATTTTTTTTATTTTTACTATTGATTAAAAGCAAAAAGTATATTTGGTAACTATGTTGCTATAAAGCAAAAAGCAACGTTTGGGGATGACAGGTGAAAAGCTCGACGAGAGAGAAAGATTTGGAAAGGGAGGAAGAAGAGGGTGGGGAGATGAAGAACTCGACGAGGGAGAAGAGTTCGGACCCTTTACTTTTTGATTTGGCATTTTAGATGTGAGGAAGCAAAAAAAAATAGAAAAGCAAGTTTGAGAAAGCAAAAAAATTTTGCTTTACATATAAAGCAATTATTTCAATTTTTACTTTTTGCTTTTCATAATATTATCAAACATTTTCTTTTGATTTTTATTTTTTAAAAATTAAAAAATAAAAAAATATTTTTTTATTGGCTAACCAAACGCACCCTAAAATAATGAACTAAAAGCACTTATCTGATGGAGAGTATTGTATGAAGATGGAGACAAAAATGACATATCCCAAAAAATAAAATAAAAAATAAAGCCGTAGTATTTTTGCAAAATACCCACAATCATTGCAATAATTTCATGTCTTGCAAACCTTATCATAACCTCACATATCTGTGGATGAATAATATCTATTATTAAACAAATAATATGGCTACTTTTCCTAATAACCTATTATTTTTCTATCAAGATCTAATCATTGTTTAATATAATTTTATTTTATAGTTAAATATATAATATTACTTTGCTATTAATCAAAATATTTGAATAATTAGCAATACCACCACTAATAGTTTACCTGGTAATAGTGAATATATAATAAGTAATAATATATTATTAGTAATGTTAGTTATGATTGAATAAAATATCATTATTAAAATAATATTTTTATATTTAAAATTATTAATCATTTAATATTATATAGTATTAAAATTAGATAATGAATGTTGATATTAATAATATTATTATTACAACCATGAATGTAATCGAGTTTGTGAAAAAAAGTAGGGACAAAGTGAAAGTCTATTTTTCTCTTGGTCTTTCCTCTTTCAAGTGACTTTGGATTCAAGTAGTCTGAAATAGTCTCTTTAGGGACTAAATTAGCTTTCATCTTTTATCTTTTAGTGAAAATGCTCAAAATTGGACAACAAACACTTCTAGGAAAGTGAGTTTTTTTTTGGATAAATGGGAGGGAGACTTCAAACTCTTTCTTAAGTCCAACCATGAGAATAAGCAACAATCAAGGAATTGAAAGAAGAAAAACAAGAAAGTCAAAGGAGAGAGATAGGCAAGGTGCTAGCTAGCATGCAATTTGTCGTCTGGTTGAGCTCTCAAAACATAAAAATTGAGAAATAATAATGGCTATTGAACAAGTATTGCATGTGGCAAAGACCTATCTTGTGAAATCTGGAATAATGATTTTCATCCATAACACCCCAATCAAACATCTCTAACCAGGCATGTTTCATCAGTGTGTTGATTCAGAAAATAGTAGAATAATATATAATCTGATCCACTAAAATCTTGTGATAATCTCCTCTCATATTAGTTTTTATGTTTGGTTCTTTAAAAATAAAGAATACGATAATGATCTATGACCATTTGTGTAACAGCCTAGAATTTCGTTCAAGAAAAGGTATTGGATAGTTTTTTTTTTTTTTGATTTCTTATCTGCATAAATTGTCACATACTCCCCTCCGATCCCCAATTAATTAAGTCTGAAGTCTTTGCTAGACTAAGAATCCAAATCTATTTAAATTCAATCATAAATATCATAAACCTAATCAATACTATGATTAGTGCATGCAGTACCTTCTCATCCATATGGATCATGAGCAAGATTCACTTTGATACCACTTGCAAAAATCTGAACCTTATCTAAAAAGATTAGTCAGAAGGTATTATATAGACACCCAAGATCTATCAAATGGAAAGCCATGAGGGATTATGAAAAGATGTTATTTGAGTTTTTGGACCCTTCGAGCTATTGACCAATTTTTTTCTTAATTAGTTGTTATAGAAAATTCAAATAAGATACCTCCAAATATCCTTAGGATCTGTTTGGTTGGAGTTAATATGGCATGGAAAAATAAATCCTATATAGATTATCATGTTTGGTGTGAAAAATAGAAGAGAGAGGTGGTAAAAAAAATTAAAGATTTTTGGCTTCACACATAATTGATCCCTTCAGGATGTTTTTAGTTTTTTGTTTTGTATTTCCGCCTGCTTTTGGTTGTTATTATATGTACACTACTCCTTTTACTTCAATATAGTATTTGGATCCTCTATTTACCAAAAAAATAAATAAAAACCGTAAGAATTGTAACGGAGAATGAGAGAGAGAGAGAGAGAGAGAGAGAGAAAGCAAGAGAAAGAAATAATTGAATGGGAAAAAAATAATTCCATTATCTTTCATATTATAAGAGTCTCTATATATAAAGCAATAGAAGCCTGAAAATAATGAACGATCTAGATGTCTAAATACAATGAACCATCTAGATACAATCAACCACTGATCTGCTAATTGACATAATTCCCAAACAAGATTATATACCATATTATACACCAGATTATATACCATAATAAACCCAAGATTATATACCATAATGTACACTAGATTATATGCCATAATGATTAATATGATTATGCTAACACTCCCCCACAAACTCAAGTAGTCACATAAGATGACAACTTGAGTTTGATATAATTCTCTAAATCGATCGAAAGGATGAGATTTGGTGAAGATATCTGTAGTTTGATCCCCAAAGAGAATATGCTGAAGATGAACCATACGACGAATAATTTCACCATGAATGAAGTGACAGTCGGTCTCAATATGTTTGGTGCACTCATGGTAGACATCATTGTGGGCAATCTCAATAGCACTACAATTGTCACAATGAAGAATAGTGGGACAATCATGAACCACACCCATATCAGTGAAAAGCCATTGAAACCAAACCAACTCCCCACTGTATCAGCAAAGGCTCGATATTCCACCTCAGCACTAGCATGGACAACCTTCGTTTATTTCTTACTCCGTCAGGAGATAAGAGAGGTGCTCAAGAAGAAACAAAAACTAGTAATAGATTTTTAGTCAACAGGATCACCAATCCAATCAACATCAAATTAGATAACAAGCATAGGTGGAGATTGGGTAAGGTAATGAAGACCATAGTGTAGGGTGCCTCATACAAAATAAAGAATTCGAAGGACAGTAGCATAATAAGGAGTATAAGGGGTAGCAAGGAATTGACTAACTGAATGAACTGCATATGCAATATCAGGATGGATGACAATCAAATATACCAGTCCTCTAACCAGCCAGTGATATTGAGTAGAGTCAGAAAAAGGCATCCAATCGTAGAGTTGAGATGACTATGCGGTTTCAATGGACTGGAGACAGCCGTTTGGTGTCGGTGATGCCAGCATGAGTGAGAAGACCAGAGGTATACTTGATTTGAGAGGGAGAATAATCAATAGAGTCAGAAGTGACCTCAAGGTCAAGAAAGTAGTGTAAGTGGTCTGGATCTTTCATCTCAAAGTGACTTCACAGATGCTCTTTAAGATCAGAAATGCCATCGGCATCATCACCAGTGATAATCACATCATCAACATAGAAAAGAAGTAAGATAGTGCCACGTGAAGAGTGCCGGACGAAGAGAACAGGATCATGAGGGTTGGAGGAGAAACCAAGATTATAAACAGTACTGCTAAACTTAGCAAACCATGCCCGAGGAGCCTGTTTGAGCCCATAAAAATTTCGTTGGAGGTGATAAACCTTGTCGAAGGGGACATCAAGATTAGGAGGTGGTAATATGTAGACTTCTTCCTTAAGGTCACAATTAAGAAAGGCATTCTTGATGTCCATTTGGAAAAGAGGCCAGTGACGAAGCGCAACAATGGCAATGAGAGATTGAATTGAAGTAAGATGAGTAACAAGGGCAAATATTTCATCAAAGCCAACATCGTATTCCTGTGTGAAGCCCTTGGCCACAAGATGGGCCATATCACTCAAGAGATCCATCTGAGTGAGTTTTGATCATATAAATCCATTTGCATCCAATAGTGGGCTTTTCTACATGTAGATCAATTAGATCCTAAATGTGAGTATGAGTTAAGGCCTGAAGTTCTTCCTGTATAGCTTGTTGCCAACATGGATCAGAACAAGCCTCTTAATAGGTGTGAGGCTCATGAAAGGTGGAAATAGTGGAATAATAATAAAAATTTTTCTAGAGATAAGAGGAAGGATTATCCTTAGTGGGATGAGTGGACCGACGAACAGTAGGAAGCTCGGGTCCTAGAGGAGATGGCAGGGAGGATGGTTCTGGAGGCGAGGTTGTCATGGTAGGATCATCCAAGAGAGGTAGGTCTATGGGAGGAGGCGGCAGCATAGAGGTGATAGCACTGTAAGAAGCAAAAGGCTTAGTGACCAAGTCAGTGTGGAGAGGATGCAAGGAGACTTGAGAAGAAGATGATGGAGACTCGAGGGACTTAGGACGAAAAGGATCAAGGAGATGGGAAGTGAAGTAAGGAGGGGAATAAATGGTCGAGGGGTAGAACTGGGACAGTAAAGCAAACGTCACATGTTTTCAGAAAATAACATGATGAGAGATACGAAGATGCTGTGACATAGGATCCTAATAGTGATAGCCCTTATGCTCATGATAGCCCAGGAAGCAATAGAGACGAGAGCGACTCTGAAGCTTATTGCACTCATAGGCATGAAGAAGGACAAAACAGACACAACCAAAGGTCCGAAATATAGAATATTCAGGGGCTCGACCATGGAGATGCTCATACGAAGATTGATGAGCAGTGATGGGGGAGGGAAGGTGATTAATAGTATAGATGGCAATGAGTGTAGCCTCATCCCATAATCATTCAGGACAAAAGGTAGAGAGGAGTAGAGCACGAGTAATGTTGAGAATGTGGCGATGCTTGTGTTCTGCCTAGCCACCATTCTATGCAGAGGTGCCTGGATAAGAATACTGAGAAAAAACATCATATTGGCATGAGAGATAAAGGAAGGAGGAGTCTCTATATTTCATAGCATTGTCGGAATGGAGGTGTTTGACGCAACAAAAGAATTGCGTGTGAACCATGGTCATAAAATCAAAAATATCTAAGACAGTAGACATAACAGTGGAAAGAGATTGATGTATCGGATTGGGATTTGTATTGGTCAAAGAGTGCCTGTAGAGCTGTCAAAAAAAGAGTGACTTATGAAGATAGAGAGGGCTCATCAGTGGCAGCAGCAGCAGTAGGAGCCTTGGAGGCAAATGGAGCATGTGATCTTGGAGGCCGCCCAGGAGGGGGTTTAGGGCCAGAAGGCCAAGCAAGAGGAGTCTTCGGACATTCATTTTGATAGTACCCAGGGCCAATCTTATAACAGTGGTGACACTTGCGAGTAGGACAGGCTTAGAGAGTGTGGCCGGTCTCTTTGCAATAGCCGTACTTAGAAGGCCTAGAGGAAGAGCAGGGGCCATGTGTAGGGGCCACCATATCATGAACAGGTGCAACAAGTAAAGGATTAGTAAGACGGGCTCGAGAAGTACCAAGACGTGTACGTCTCCTCTGATAAAAGTTCAGTATTAGTAGTCTCCAAGATGGAGAGAGGGCTGCAGTTGAGCAAAGATGCTCAAACCGGCTCATAGTCATTAGAAAGCACAATCAAGAAGTGAATAAGATGGTCCTACTCATAATATTGGAGAATAGTACAAATATCATCTTTGGGTAAAGCCAGTTCAAGTTGAGCCCAAAGAGAAAGAATCTTAGCAAGAGAAGCATTAATAGTTTGATTGAATGCTTAGTGAAGATGATGAAGAATTCGACAAAGCTGACAACGATGAGACAGACCAATGGTGAAAAAATGAGCAGCAAAAATATCCCATACTGCTTTAGCTGTATCATAGGTGCCAACTTGAGTGCGAACAGTGAGGATGAAGGTGTTGCGAATCTATATAATGATTTTATGATTTGTTGCAACCTATTTCCTTTTGCGCTTAAGGAGTGCTGCATCGATTTTGTCCTTGAGTTGGATGAGTGCAAATTCATCACCAATGACATATTCCCATACTTGACATCTTTTGAGAAAACTGGATATCTCCTGACTCCAGAAGATATAGTTGGAGCCATTCGAAGAATGGTAGCAATATAGGGTGAGTGGGCTCAGACTTGTCCATAATATTGGAGTGAAGAAGAGACCACCAAGAGATTACGGAGGCAGAGGAGGAGAATGCCGATGATGTGCCGATGGCCACATACAAAGAGAGGAAAATAAGGGGGGAGGAAACACCAATGACCATGCACAAAGGGATTGTTAATGGAGAAAACTCAATTATACAAGCTCTAATACCATGTAAGAATTGTAACAGAGAATAAGAGAAAGAGCGTGAGAAAGCACAAAAAAGAATTAATTGAATGGAAAAGAAAAATGATTCTATAATCTTTCGTGTTACAAGAGTCTCTATATAAAGAGCAATAAAAATCTAAATACAATGAACGATTTAGATATCTAGATACAATGAATTATTGATCTCCTAATTGATATTATTTTCAAATAAGATTATATACCATATTGTATACCAGATTATGTTTCATAATACCTAAGATTATATACCATAATGTACATCATATTATATACCATAATGATTAATGTGATTATGCTAAAAAAAACCAAAAAAATAGAAGTTCGCCTTAATTAACACACTTCAGAAGAAAATCACACTCTTATTTATGCAGAGGAATACAGATACATCACCACATACAACATCTAATAGTCGCTAGCGGACAAGGAAACTATATATATGTATGTATAATAGGACAACCTAGCCAAGCAAGTCTTTTATAGAAGCATTTTAATTAGAGGCGATCACACGACCATTTCCAACGGCGAGATGCTCAATGTGTTGGGACTCCAAACAATGTCGTTCTGGGGTTGGAACTGGCAGATGGGCACCGTACCGGGCTTGACGTTGAGCACCTTGAAGGCGACGTGCTCGGGGCTGAATCCGGCCGTGTCGGTGTGGCATGCGGCCACCGCCTCCACCTTGGTCCCATCCTTCCCGACCATCGACACCTTGTACGCCTCCGCGCACGCCGTGTGGCAGTGGAACACAGCGTATGCATAATTCTCACTGTGGCAAACCACCAACTTAGAGGTAGGAAGCTTCTGCACTTTAGATATGGTGTAGACTTGTTTCGGTGGAGCCTTCCTGTCGACCGTCGTCGACAGGGCTTCGACGTTACGAGTCCCAAGGCAGGACGTGCTGAAATCCACCATGGACTCGACCGAGGTGGCGCAGTATCTGATCTCTCCGTCAATCGCCGGCTCCTCGCACTCCAGAAGGATCTTCTTCATGGTCTCGGCTTGGACGGAGTCGGGCGCGATGGAGAGGCGGGAAAGGATCTCCGGGAGCTTCGCGGAGGAGAAGGGGATGGAGTCGGCGAGTTCGCGTGGAAGAAGGGTGGCGCCGGTGGTGGTTCGGGTGAAGTGGAACGTCATATTGGCGCCAGGGTGCAAATCCTTCTCTAGGAAAAAGACGGTTACGGTGGGATCCTGGATTTGGCTCTGCGTAGCGGCGTAACGGAAGAAGGCACAAACAGAGTCCATGTCATCAACGAACACACCTACAATTCATCAAATAGGAATTACTTTTGTCATTCACGTCAATTACAAGCTTGAAGATGGGTAATCCATAATCAAATGATTTAGGTTAAAGAAGAGGGTACTGCTAGCTAGCAGGAATTGTTAATGAGGCATGTAATCAGGGTTCGTCTTGGTTGGATTTTTATAGTTCCAGAGCTTGAGCCAGCCTTGTTAACTTCAAGCAGAGCTCATACAATACTTATTAATCTTCACCGTTAAACACCAGTTTACATTTCAACAAAAAAAACTGCACTTAGACACCAGTTTAACGGCTGTCATAATATTTATTGGTCGTCTAAGCGCTTCTTTTATATTTCTGCTCTAGGAAAATTAATGTTAATAAACACTCCATAGTAAGATTGGTAATTGGTAGTGGAATGACACAAGTAGCTTGAAAATAATATACTTTTTTACTAACTAATAAATAAAAGATAGTTTCATAAGAATAAATAAATATAAAAGAGTTAGTCAGGTCAGGCTACAGTCAGACATGCATTTCTTGATCTCAGCTGAAATTATTTTGGGCTATGATCTCAGGCTCATTAGTTCATCGAGGCTAGCTCTTGTCAATCAATGGCAATCCTACCGTCAGTATAATTATGTACCAGAACGTATCACATGGCGGATGGCACTTGGCATGGGAGTGTTGGGCAAGACCGAGTTCCAGTAGACATCTGCAGGCAAAGCAGCATGACATGCTCCAACTGTAAGCTGAAACAAAATTTTGTTCCCTTGATTAGAACGCTATAGATGAAGTATGAATTTGACCAGAAGGGAACAGAGCTGTTACGCTCACCGCAAAGATAGAAAGAAAAGCTAGAAAAGAGCCATGGATGAGGAAACCGAGAGTCGAGCAGGGGAAGCAGGGAAGGCAGCGGAAGCTGGTGTACATTGAACGGCAGTGTGGGGCAGGATTTATAGGGGAGTCCGGGAGCTCAGCACCAACCAGAACGACAATCATTACACTGCCCAAGTTCCAATTATTTTGCTGCCCGGCTGCCCTTGCTCCTTCTATTGTTGCTGTTTTTAATTGGATGGCATGGCGCGTTAATCACGTGGCAAGCATTAATTATACTTTAAGAGATACAATTATTCTGCTGATCGCCTGCCCTGCGTCCCATTGCTGCCCGGCTGGCCTTGCTGCCTCGATTGCTGCCGTTTTTGGATAGCATGGAGCGTTAATCACGTGGCAAGCAGCATATATACTGCCCGAGATCCCATTATTCTGGTGCTCCGCTGCCCTGGGTCCCACGTCGCCGCTGTTGGTGGATGGTGCTAGGCGGCGCGGGTTTCTGAAGTGATAAACTCATGGATATTATGATCCTTTTTTTTTTTGGTAAATGGATATTATGTTCTTTACTGTATGACCGCTCTGCATAAAATAATAAGCAACCCTCTCTCTCTTCTTTTTTTTTTTTTTTTTTTTTTTTTTTGTTGAAGATAGGAAACCATATTTTAACATCACTTGCCATGAGGCCTCTGGTGGCCACCGTATTGTTCATTTAGACCGCGCAAAACCCACGATGGATAACACGCCAGCGACCACTTGTATTTCACCGACACTATAAAAAAAAATTATATATTATCAACTTTTTTTTGCCAACATTCTTGAAAAGCGTCGGCAGATTACGCTGATCTACCGACATTTTTAAAAAGCATCGTTTATTAACGACGCTTAAAAGCATCGTAAAATTTGAGCACTGTCAAAACCGACGCTTTTAGCAAAAGCGTCGTTAAATAAAGAAAATACCGACGCTTTTTTACGTCATTATTTAACGATGCTAAAAAGCGTTGTTAGGTTCGTTTAAAACCCCCAATCTCCCATACCCTAATCTATCTACTGCCGCCCCTTTCCACCCATTCCTCCGCCGACCCCATCTCCGCCGCCGGCAGCGCACCCGCCGTCCACGCCGCACCGGCCCTCCTCCCCTCCCCCCTCCCGACGATCGAACGGGCTTCCAGATTCAGTGCCCGGTTCACTGATTCAGAGCAGTCCTACCGCCCCAATCTTCCCGTGCGCTCCCAAGACGCCTTTTCGCCCTTGTCTCCCTCGCTCCGATCCCGTGGTCAGGTGAGATCTCTTCCTCCTCCTCTTCTCTTCTTCTTAGAAGCTTTTAGAACCATGGACTCACACCACTCTGCCATCCTTCTTCCCCCATCATCTCCGCCTCCGGCCCCTTCCCGTCCGTTAGCACAGCCGCTGCCGCCACCGCCACCGCTCCACTGTAATCCCCCAAACCGTGGCTCATGACACTGGCCGGTTCAACCCCTAGGCTTACCTCTACGTAAAGTACCAAACCTTGATTTAATTGGCTGCATCTCGGTCTTCTCATCTCAGAGCCGTGCCCTGACAAGCTTGTGTTCGTTTCATCCATGAGCTCCCATGCCTCGCTGCTGGGTCATGGCCTCTCCAATGTAGTCCATGGCATGAAAACTACCCAACCTTGGTGGGGGCACGAAACCTGATGTTGATAGATCGGAGCTCAAAGATGGTACACCGGTGCCGCGGCCAGCATCATCTTCGCTCGGCAAAGGAATTCAAGTGGTGTTTTATCACCCAAATCAGATCACTAAAGATTCGTTTGATTTGTCAGAAATTTTTTTCTCAATTAAATTATTAAAAAAATATTTTTTAATAATATAATTTTAATATATTTGATTGGAATGAGTGATTTATGTTTGATTGAATATTTATTTTTTTGAAAAAAATTATATAGAATATCCATTATATCCTTAATAGATATAAAATTATACATTTTTGCTCCCAAATTTTTATATATAATAATATTATTTTTATATTAATATAAATATAATATTAATTTATTCTAATAAAATATTAGATCATAACAATTTATCATATTAATATAATATCAATATATATTAATATTGTATAAATATTTTAATATAATAAATTTATTAATATAGATACAAATATAATGTTAACTTACAAAACCTTGGATGCACTATTTAATAAATTTATGGTTTATTAAAAGATCAGTTAATGGATAATGACATCCATCATGCATATTTAGGCCTATTTGTGACAAGTGTATGCAATCTCCCTCCTTTACCTTATCAGCTATTCCTCCCATACATATGGATTGGCTCTATGCACCAAAGTAGGATTATTGAGTTCTTACAATTGCCTATAGAGCCCTCTTGACATCAACTCTCGCTATGTAGATTTACTAGCGAAGGAAGCTTTTAGTAAGAGAAGAGCCTGCTGCAGTATTTCCAATGCATTGCTAATATATTAATCTGTATCGGAGGCTTTGTTGTGTAGTGTATTCTGCATGTGCATGCCCCATTTATAAGTATTGAACACATGTTCTTAGCATGGTTTAATGTATTAAATTAATTAGATGGTTTAAGAATCATGCCTGGTTAGTCAGATCCTGTGTATTTCCTTCTACGAAGCAATTAAAAGTGGCCTGTGCACAAAGAAAAAAAAAACATTTTCAGTAGCATTTTTGGCATTCTGGTGGTGTAGCTTGTAACAATGTTATGTACCTTTCTATATTGATGTGTGCTGAGCATGCATTGTGTTATGATAAACGCATCAGACCTCCCTAACCTTTGTTTTGTAGTGTTAGTTTTGTTGATCTTACTTTAAAGATCAATGTACCAAACTTTTCTTAACATTCTATATTTTCAATTTCTTTAAAGATTCTTTAAAGATCAATGCAACAGTTACTTTAAAGATTGTTTCGACATGATTTGAAAAATTAATTATAAAAATTGGCTTAACTACATAAAACACTGAGTAAGTCACTATCTGGTTGGTGTAATAAGTTTTTTATGATCTAAAAAGAGGGGTGAAAAAGAACAGAAAAACAGCACATAATAGCACATAACCAGAATAATATTGAGATTTTTTAAAGATAATGACAAACAAATAAAAAATCTAATATCGAATGATGGTTGGTTCATATGTACTTGTGGAGCGAACGTATAAGTCATGATCATCCTCATCCACACCTCTCCTAAATTATCAAATATGGTAAACATGTATAGCATAAAATAAATGATATAGAGCTAGATCAATTTACAACCACACCCTCTTAGTATCTTTCTATGAGGTTCACCCGAAAATATATAGTACAATTAATTAAGGTTGTGATACATGGTTGATGAATGGATAATTTCATAGTTTCATGAATCCTGATTGATTGCTTATCTGACATGTGGCGCTCGTTATGTGGCTGGACCCTGATATCGTGTGGCCTACGTTATCCTTATCTTCGTGGCTGATGAAGACTAAGCATCTGGATTAAGCTGGGCCAAGTTTCTTTGTCCATTACTCCCCAAGTTAATATCAGGTATTAAATCAAGTTAATTATGAATTAATTTAAAAAAAAATTACATTGCATAGAAACATAGACCCGTCTTTTGATTAATGTACATATTCTATTATATCCGTACATTTATTTATTTTTGTATGGATAAAAGAATTATATACATTGATCAATTGATTGTCTAGTATGGACAGTTTGGAAAATGTGAGTAATTCTATAGGTCATTACCATAATCAAATGGTATACTGAGGGTTCGAAAAAAATTTCGGATGGTATTTTTCTTTTGTTCTCCCTATACGGGAGAACTAAGAGAAAATACTGCCGAAATTTTTTTCGGCTCTTGTTACATATCATTTGATTTCTATAATTGACCTATAGAATTAATGCATTTTCTGAATGGGATAGGACCTTCTTTACCTATTAGTTGATGATAGCAAGCATTTACTATGTAAACTTTATCTAGCTGTTATTTTTTTGAATTTTATGAAATGACTGATATTTTTTACTCAGTGCATTAATATAGATTGTATAATTTTTTTAATTTTTAGATAAATTACAAGTTCGATCATTTTTATCCTACAATGGACAAAAGTTGGATAAATAAACCAAGGAATAGTAAAGAATATTTAGATGGAGTTCATGACTTCATTAAATTTGGTATGGAGAAAAGTAGTTTGAATGGAAAGATTTTATGTCCATGTTGGAAATGTGTAAATAGTTCTTCTTTAGATCCATAAAATGTTGAAGAACATTTGGTATGGAATGGTTTTTTAAGAGGTTATACCGACTGGATTTTTCATGGTGAATCTATGTTGCCATCATCATGTAACCAACCCTTGACTCATTTTGGATCCACTAGCCTACAAGACAATTCTGCAAGAGATGATGATATAAGAGGTTTGATCACAGATGCTTTTGGATTTGGTGTTCAAAATTTAGGAGAATTTAGTAGTATACAAGAAACAGTTGGGATGTTTGATGGATGTGCGCATACGGAACGTATGCATGTTGAGGAGCCTATACATACATCTAATGATGAGATAGCTCGTTATCACACCTTAATGAAAGATGCAGATGAAGAATTATATCCGGGTTGTACGAAATTTTTTAAGATTTTTTTTCTTGTACATTTATTTCATATAAAATATTTGAATGGATGGTCTGGAAAGAGTTTTACCATGCTGCTCAAGTTATTAAAGGATGCATTTTCAGAAAGCACTCGTTTACCACCATCGTATTATGAAGCCAAGAAAGCAGTAAAGGAATTGGATCTTGGATATGAAAAGATTCATAGTTGTCCGAAAGATTGTATGTTATATCGGGGTGAAAATGCTAATCAAGAGTCATGCAATGTATGTGGATCTTCAAGATGGATAATACAAAAAGAAGATCGAGACGATGTACTGAATGAATTGGATGCAACGCGGAGTAAAAAGAAACCGGCCAAGGTATTGCGTTACTTTCCTCTTATACCTAGATTGAAAAGGATTTATGCATCATCAAAAACAGCTTCATCAATGAGATGGCATGATGAAGGACGTACAAAGGATGGAATGTTGAGACATCCAGCAGATAGTCTTCAATGGAAAGCATTTGATGATAGGCATCCTGATTTTGCCTCTGATGTTCGCAGTGTTAGGTTTGGCTTAGCTTCTGATGGTTTCAATCCATTTCGGACCCTGAGTTCTACCTACAGTACTTGGCCAGTCATTTTGATACCTTACAATTTGCCACCGTGGATGTGCATGAAACAATCATCACTTATCTTGTCAATGGTTATTCCAGGAGATAAGGGTCCAGGCAATGATATTAATATTTTCCTACAACCTTTAATAGAGGAATTGAAACACTTGTGGGAGGGTGTTGATGCATTTGATGCTTCCAACGGCCAAACATTTAAACTACGGACAGCTTTGTTATGGACTATTAATGATTTTTCAGCATATGCCAATTTATCTGGCTGGAGTACAAAGAGACGGGTCGCATGTCCTTGTTGTAAAGATTCAACACATTCAATTTGGTTAAAACATGGAGGTAAATTTTGTTACATGGGACATCGTCGATGGTTAGAAGCAAATCATCCGTTTCGATTTCAGAAAGATTTGTTTGATGGTACTATAGAATTGGGATGTGCCATATTCCACCTTCTAGAACTGGTGTTTATAGACAAATGGATGGCATCAATTACAGCTATGGTAAGCACTCAAAGTCCTCTAAAAAAAGAGGAAGGGATGATGTTGAAAGCTCAGTGCATGAAGGGTTACCAGAGGAAGTTAGTATCAGTACTATAGATGCAGAGGTGTTTCAAGATCCAGACAATTATTTCGAGGATGAAAATGAGGAAGACACACAGATAGCATCTATACAACAGCCCAGTAAATATTTATGGAAAAAATGAAGTATCTTTTTTGACTTACCTTATTGAAAACATAATCTTATTCGGCACAATCTTGATGTCATGCATATAGAGAAGAATGTTTACGATAATTTACTTGGAACATTTTTAAACCTTGATGGAAAGAACAAAGATAATATGAAGGTACGTCTTGATTTAAAAGAAATGGGTATCCGACAGGAACTTCATCCTAAAATGCTTGCTAATGATAGAATTTATGTGCCTCCTGCATATTACACAATGTCTGCTCAAGAAAAGGATAATTTTTTGGGAGTTTTGAAAAGTATCAAGGTACCTGATGGATATGCATCAAATATTTCACGATGTGTGCATCTAAAGGATTGAAAACTTTCAAATCTTAAAAGTCATGATGGTCACATATTGATGCAAGATATTTTTCTAATAGCTTTAAGATCGTCATTGCCGAAATAAGTTGTTACAATTGTACTTCGATTATCGTCATTCTTTAAGGCATTATGTTCCAAAGTTATTGATCCTCGGAAACTTGATCAGTTAGAATCCGATATTGCAATTACACTTTGTCAGATGGAAAAAATTTTTCCTCCTGGATTTTTCACTATTATGGTACATCTGCTCATTCACCTAGCTTCAGAAGTTAAAGTTGGTGGACCGATACATTATAGATGGATGTATCCTATTGAGAGGTATTATTGCAAACCTTAAATCTTTTGATAATTTTATTAGAAACAACAGCATACTGATATTTTAATAAATATTTAATTCTTGAAGGTATCTTGTGCGTCTTAAAGATTATGTGCGAAATAGAGCCTATCCCGAAGGCTCGATTGCTGAAGCATATATTGCGGATGAATGTTTGATATTTTGTTCAAGATATCTTCAAGGTGTAGAGACTATTTTTAGTCGACCTCAACGGCATAATGACTTTGTGGAGAATGCAGAACTGTATAAGTTCTTAACTGCTGAAAAATTTTGAAAAGAGCTGAAAGTATTGTACTTGATCAAAAATCCTTAACACAAGCACATCGTTATGTGTTACTTCATAGTGACATAATATCTGACCATCGCAGGTTAGTATATTTAAGGAATGACATCAAAATTTAAATTTTATATTAGATATAATGTTCTAAATGATATATTTATATTTTATGCAGTAAATTTTTAATTTATCAGAGACGAACCAATCATAACATTCGTCCTAATGCAAGGATTGAACAGCGATGGTTGGTCGAGTTATTCTCTATGTGACTTTCGAATCAGGTGTGATTTATATTTAATTATGGGATACATTAATTTTTGATACATATTTAATATCAGATAACTCAACAGCACTTCGTCATATCATTTTTTTTAGGTATCAAAGATGATGGAAACAAATAATTCAGATGAACTAATAGCTCTTGCTCGAGGACCTAACAAGATTGTGAATAGATATAACGGTTTCATAATTAATGGCTTTAAATTTCATACTAGAGAACAGGAGAAATTTAGAAAAATACAGAATAGCGGTGTTATGGTGGAAGCGGATGAAAATCCTATTATGGTGCACTTAAAGATATCTATGAGTTGGATTATTATGAAAATTTAAAGTAGTACTGTTTAGATGTGATTGGATAGACATAAACTCACCAAGGGGTTTGAAACAAGATGCAAATGGATTTATACTTGTAAATTTTTCAAGGTTGATACACACTGGTGTGTTATTGAAGGATGACCATTCATTTTTTCATCTCAAGCTCGACAAGTATTTTATGTACAAGACGCAAAAGATAAAGATTGGTTTACTGTCATCAAAACAAAACCTAGAGACTTATATGATATGGGAAACCAAGTGGAGGATGATGACGATGACACTTATACACAATGTATGCCCTACAATTTTATACCAGCTGATGATTTAAATGCTACGACGACGTTGGTTAGAACAAAATTTGATGGAAACACTACTACTTGATTGTTACTGGTAATAATTATTTATGATGTATATATTTTGCATTAATTATTATGTTATTTTACTCCATATATTAACTGATTCTACCTTTTATTTATATAAATGCTAGGTGACATCATGCGTCGCAGGGGACGATATGCTGGTGTGCAGTTTCAGTTTTCACAGACAAAGGCCGGTACGTCTTCTTCAGCACAGCAGCCTGAGGCCAGTTCAGCTGCACAGCATTCTGAGCCCTATCCTTCATCATCAGCACAGCATGATCCTCCTGTTCATCAGTCAGATGATGAGATACATGTGCAGGGTATATATTGTCTTTCATGTAATTTTATTTTTATTTCATTTTATATATATTTATGATATAGTTATTTTTATGTATTTTTTGCAGACGGATCCGGGAGAGTACACCCCAGACGCGGACCCACAGTAGTACGAGATGTATGGCAGATGCGTGAGGGCGAGAGAATTATTGTGGAGTGCAATCAGCTAGGTCAGCCAATTAAGAAAGCTGCCTGCTTATTGACTTCATTTTTGGGGACTGTTGCTCGGAGGCCTCAGCTATGTCCGTTGGGCTATGCAAAATGGAATGACATGCTTCCAACGTACAAAGTTGAGCTCCTCCGAGTTATAGAGGTAATGAATTGATGTTCATACTGTATATTAATTGTTAATCACTTATATAATTTATTTCATTTAACTTTTTTTTTTATAGAGCAAGTTTGTTCTCCCTCCATCCACTCATGATTTTGTAATGAAGTCTCTCAACCGCAAATGGAAAGAATATAGAGCACAATTGAAGAAGGACTATATGAGACAGGGTATGACAGAGGAGGAGGTTGCTAGAAATTATCCTCCTGATGTACCCCCTCATCAGTGGATGGAGTTGGTTCATTATTGGTTCTCCGAGAGGGCACAGGTATATTATCTGCTCATTATCTTTTTTTCTAAATATTTTATAAAAATATTAATTTTTATTATATATTATACATATAACAAGTTCTTTACTTTATTTTACAGACTTATTCTGCTATTGGTAGAGCTGCACGAGCAGCTCAGTCTGTTCCTCATACATCGGGGTCGAAGAGTTATGCACGACTCCGACAGGAGTTTGTATGTTTCTTAAACTTTCATAATTAACTTTTAATTTTTATGTTGAAATATTTATATAACTAATATCATTATGTATCGTGGACCATGTCTGTATCATGATACTCATATATTTTTTTAAATTATTATAACTGTTTGCTTAAAATTAAAATTATTTGTGTAGGTGGATGAGCATGGGAGGGAACCCGATCAAGTGGAGTTTTATCGGATGACTTATACTCATCAGGATGGTACTTTTATTCGAGATTAGTCGAGAGATTTATATGTACGGCATTATTAATATTCTATTTTTTACAATGATTTTAATTTAATTTTGTTAGCTATTAATGTATAACTTTTGTTTTCAAAATAAATACAGGAGAGGGCTACATCTCTCATTGCGGAGCGTGATGACGAGTCGCAGTATTTACGCAGCAGAGCCGTATCGAGGCCGAGGTGTTCACAGAGTTGATGGGACCAGAGCGCTACGGTCGAGTGAGGGGTTATGGAGTATGAGTCACCCCCACTCAGTTATCTGAGGTTAGTAGATATACGCAGCATGCTGCAGCAGATGCTCAGGATTCACGCGTTCGCAGACTCGAGGTGGAGATACAGGAGATTAGACAGAGTCGTGCCGCTGAGATGGAGGAGATGCGACAGAGCCGTGCCGAGATACAGGCCATGAGGGGACAGATTGATCGGCTTACATCTTTATTAGAGATGTATGGCCCATCTCAGGTAAACACATATTATTAAATATATATTTTTGTATTAATTTAATGATTTATATATTTTTATTTATAGATATGCAAATCATGCTTTTGATATATTTCTTGTAGGCTCCTGGCACATCAGGCACCCGTCGAGACAGCGGCACGTCACGTGGAGACAGCGACGACCATCCGCCTGCGGGTTGACATTATTTTATTTTTATTGTATTCTTATATTTATTTATATTACTCTTGATTGTAATGGACGATTAGTACTTTGTTTTTATTTATATAAAATAATATCTTTTGGTTTGGTTAAATTTGCTATTTAAGTTTGCTTTTGGTGTAAATGGTGGTGATTGTACAGGTGTGAATGGTGGTGATTGTACAGGTTTATGTTTGAATAATTGATATAATTTTGTACAGAAATGTATGTATTCTTTTTTTTTGTATATAAAATCTATATTTTTTTATTCTTTTAAAACCTTTAACGATGCTAAAAAGTGCCATTATAATTGACTTTTACGACGCTTTAAAGCGTCGTTACAAGAATATTTAACGACGCTTATAAGCATCGTTAAAAAAAAATTAACGACGCTTATAAGCATCGCTAAAGAATTAACAGCCGACGCTTCAAAAAGCATCTTGGTAGAGCGGAGGATGCTTGTCATTAACGACGCTAAAAAGTATCGTTAATATTGAATTTTACGATACTTTAAAGCGTCGTTAAAAAATAACGACATTTTTAAAAGACATCGGTGTTTTTCGTCTCCACTCTTACATAGGCGACGCTTTCGTGATGCTTTTTGAAGCGTCGTAAATATTATTTACGATGCTTATTAGCATCATAAAATAATTTTAATAATATTATTTTTTATCATTTTCACTGTAGTGCAATTTTCGATTGTTCGCTCTCCACCGAGCCAGCGACCACTTGTATTTCACCGATTTTCGATTGTTCGCTCTCCACCGTGCATATGCTCCAGGATTTGCCCGCTCCAGGATTTGTCCTGGTTCACTTGCACCCGATACAAGCAATAATTTCTCCACTGAGTGAGAGTAAAAAGTCTCTGTTTTCTGTAACAAGAATGGTACTGTGTCTAACTTCAATCATTAGACACTGATTCTATTTAACATGAACTTGGTAGCGTTAAGTTTTTAAGTACTTGATTGCTTCGCAGGAGCGGGAGGAGAAAATTATGATTAATAAAAAATAAAAAAAATATTTGTTTGGAATTTTCAAAGAAGAAAACTTGAAAAAAATATTTTTATGGAAATACAATTCTAGTATTTCATTAAAAAGAAAATCTATAGAAAATATGGATTTTTAAAATTTTTATAAGATGAAAATTAAAGATCTTTTTTAAAAAATATGTATTTTAAGTTATTAAAAGATTTATGACTGAAATAAATATTCCTCCATCACAATACCTAAATTCTTCTTTATCACTATATGACCAAAAATATTTTTAACTGTCAAAACTTTTTTACTTACAAACAATGGTAATGTATAGAATAAAATATGATTTTTCTCATATCAAGGATATAGTATATACTTTACATAAATTTTTAAGAAAATAAATATTCAACCAAACTTATGCCATTTTGGAATTGTTGCAGCCAATCCCTTGTTGCACCCATCACCGGTGAAGAGCACCTATAAAATAAAGTCCACATTGATCGAAGTTGTGTCCAGTGGAGACCCTCCAATGCTTAAGTCAATAGAGAGTGATCGAACAGAAAATAAAAAATGAGAAGTGGCAAGTCAGTAGAGAGTGATCAAACAGAAAATAGAAAATGAGAAGTGGCAAAGTATCAGCTCAGAAAATATCCTCCCAACACTGTTCGTTTACCTTTCTTTTATAAATAATCCGCAAGTAACCGTTCGTAATGATTAAACACGTGGATCCTGCTTATTCCGATATTATGTGATCATAGAATGGACGGTTAAGACCCTTTGATGATCGTGGAATATCACCATTATGTACTTTTTGCGCTGGCGATTTTTGATATGTCGATCTTATGTAAGCAATTATAGAAATCCGAATGAACATTGATTGGTGACTCTGGTATACTGACTGACTATCGATTATAAAGTCAATCGAGTCGCTATAGTTGAATTATGTTTGTCAAAAAAATTGATTGAGAATTGCCGACTGTCGATCGACTTACTGATTGATAGTTGGTGGTCTGTACCTATTAGGCCGATTGAAAGTCGGATGATATGTTGTAATTGAGTCGGAACTCATCATGCAATGTAGTTTTGATGGTCCATCACCCTAATCGATAGATAGTCGGTTGGCCGACTGTGAATCGAAGAAGTAGATTGAATTACCCCAATAGTTACCCCTCACTTTCAAATCCAAAGTGACCTGACATATAGATTGACACGTGGCTTAACACATTGGACGAAAGGAGTTGTCACTTGTTATCTCGAGTCCCAATTCAGCTGCAGATATTAATAATTCTTTCGAAAAATGAAGAGTCTTTAGCTGTTTTGTCACTTCGATAATCATGAGACCATCATCAAGATGTCGATTCGAGAAGACGATGAGGAGGTCGGACGATCTGGTTGGTTTGATTCTGACTAATCGATTGCCGCCATGTGTCCAGGTATTATTGGCTTTTAATTGTTCACGCAAATAGAGATGACAGGGCATGATATGATGGTTAGTATGTCGAACTATCTGATCAATGGTCGGTTTTGATATAGCCACGTGTCAAAGTCTGGGATAATCTTGATTTGAACAAATTCATCTCGACTGTTGATAGGCTTATATATAATGTCGCTTTCATTTGGATTTTTCATTTTTTTTACTTGTTATTCTCGCCTGCAACTGAGGACTTTTTTTTAGGTGTTAAGAGCTTCAAGGTTTTAGGAGTCTTCCTCCTTGTATTTTTGTGGTCTCCAGATCATCCTTTAGTTTCAGATTAGGTTTCTCCATCTTTTCTTCCTCTTTTAATCTTCTTTGATTTCTTTTCCTACCATTTTCAATAGCTAGTAGGAGTAGAAAGGATAAAGAAAAGATTAGAGTAGATGAGGTCCCTCGGGATAGTTGATCGGGTGATTCAGTTGATGATTCTCCTTTGGATTCGGACATGAAAATTTCTTCCTTATCTGGATCCAATATCGATCGGCTCCGAAAATAATATCTTAACCAGAATAATTTCAACTCTTTGCACCTGATCCGAATGGTCGGGTGAGTTCTTCTCCTCCGGATCAGGTGGCGATTTATGTGGATGATCTTCGAGCTTGTCTTCATTTTTTGATTTCAAAGTTTGTTTGAAATCTCCTGGATTATTACTATCTTTGTCCTGTTCAGTTAGCTCAAATTCTATTTGGTTGATCATCAGTTTTGCTCTGTTGTGTCACATGATCCCGACCAAACCTCGATCTTCTCTTTTTCATGCTTTTTTCATTCTTCGTCCCCATCTAAATGCTAAGGGCTGGTGGCTTTTCAACTCAAGAAAGGGTTTGTTATTTATTTCTGATCTATTTTCGTCCATCCACAAGTGGAAGAATAAATTTTTCTTTATTTCTTCTTCTTCATCCTGGAGCTTTCCTTCATTCTGGAGAGATCTAAGAACAAATCTTAATGAACATAGTCAGGTCAAAGTTATTGATCGAGAGAATTTTCTCCGACTGAAGGATATGGAAGTTCCCATACAACGAGAGCTATTGACGAAGCAAGTTCTCTATGATGCCAAACTTAGTTCGGTGACTTCCTTAGGTATAGCTTAGTTGATCATTCACTATACTTTTTATTTATCTTTAAACTTTGTAAAGGAGTCATTTTGCCTTTTGATTGCAGCTACGCGACCAGTGGTGTGAGTCTTAGCGGCTGATATTTGACAACATGTCGCTAAAAAGAGAGTAGCGATTAGTGCCAAACCATCCCGAGTGGTGAAGAAGAGTCGAGTCGATGCGGAGTCGACATCAATGAAAGAAACCGACATTCCATCGATAGTCGTTCCAGAAATCGAGCCCGTCATTGCACTGTCTGCTCCAACAGTGCTTCCATCGATCGATGCACCCACTACAAGAAATATCACTTTTTACGATGAATTTATTTACGATGAAAATATATTTCATCGTAAATAAAGATATTTATGATGAAAATAAAAATTCATCGCTAATAATTATTTTTTTATGATGAAAATAATTTTCATCGTAAATATCTTCATATTTGCGATAAAAATAAAATTTCAACATAAATATATATTATTTATGATGAAATTAATCATCATGAATAATAAAATATTTACTTTAATTTGAATTTTTAAATATTAATGATAAAAATTATTTCATCATAAATAATCGAAGTATTAACAATGAAAATTAATTTTTTTCGTAAATACATATTATTTACAATAAAAAATTTTCATCACTAATATTTGCAAAAAAATAAAAAATTTAAAATATTTAATAATTAAAGATTATTTATGATAAAAATAGTACATCATAAATAATAGAGTATTAGCGATGAAACTTAAATTTTTATCATAAATTAATATTATTTACAACAAAAATTTTTCATCGCTAATATGTGAAAAAAATAAAAAATTTAAAAATTTAAAAATTATAGATTATTTGTGACAAACATATTACGTCACAAATATAGGCATATTCTTGATGAAAACTCATTTTCTGTGGTAAATATTTAAGTATTTATGATGAAAAATTTTCATCGCTAATATTTGAAAGAAAAAAAAAATTATAAAAATTAAAAAATTAAAAAATTAAAAAATATTTATGATAAAAATATTATGTCGTAAATGATAGATTATTGGAGATGAAAAAATTTTTATTACAAATAAATTTTATTTACGATGAAAGTATTTCATCGCTAATATACGTAAAAAAATAAAAAATTTTAAAAATTTAAAAATTATAGATTATTTATGATAAAAATATTATATCATAAATAATTAGTATTTACGACGGACACTAAATTTTCTGTCGTAAATACTTTAGTATTTATGATGTAATATTTTCATCGATAATACTTAAAAAAAATAAAAAATTTAAAAATTATAAATTATTTATGACAAAAATTTAACATCATCAATAATCAAATATTAATGATAAAAACTCAATTTTCATCATAAATACTCTATTATTTATGATGAAAAAAATTTTTGCTAATAAATGAAAAAAATAAAAAAATTTAAAAAATTATAAATTATAAATTATTTGTGATGAAAACCCTATTTTCATCGTAAATAACATGTATTTATGACAAAACATATGTTTTCATTGTAAATAATCACTATTTACGATAAAAAATTTCCAACGCTAATATTTAAAAAAAATAAAAAATTTTAAAAATTCATAAATTACAGTTGTTACGATAAAAAATTTTTTATTGAAGGATGTTTAGATATATTATAGTAAATTTTTTTATATTTATAAAAATAAATATTAGATAATTTTTAAAAAATACTATATGCACAAGAAAAGTATGTAGAATATTAAAATATTTTTGATCCTCAATCTTTATAAGGCTCTATCTGTGGCATCTGGAACCAATCAAAAATTAATTCTTAGAGGATGGATCAAGAGAAAGATGGTTGAAAATTGAAGCTGAGGATGTCGTCATTCCTTTGGCTGCCCATTTGAATCTCACCCAGATGATGTTCGATCTTTCAGATCTTTTGCTCGAGGTCCTCCTCCCGATGAGATTTTATGAAGCACAGAGAGTAGCCCAAGGTCAAATCTCCATTGGAGGAGATCGATGAATGTTGGCATTATTCTTCATGCCTGAACCCTGATGGGACGGTGATTGTCGATCGATCAGGGCAAAACAATGCATACCTCGAGGAGGATTCTCTGGAAATAGTTTTGCTGGCTACATGAAGAGGGCACAGTTTGAGGAGCATGTTGCGGGGATTGTCATTGCTCTGTGGTTTGCTGTAAATGTTGGATGGTGTTGGTCAATGCTTGGACCTGTCGAATCAGGTTGTTGAATCATTACAGATCCTCTAAAATAGGTGATGGTATAGGCCCTTGAGGAGTGGATGCTTGCACTGTATCACCCATGCTTCGTCGAGATGACTGTCGATGAGAAGTGGCAGAATTGTTGCAAGTTTTTGTTCTTACCATAGTTCATCCATTTCATTACTAAAATATTCTGGAAAGTTGATATATTTACTACATCAGTTATATATATATATATATATATTATTGCATTATTATGGCTAAGAGATGAATGAAAAATGAATGGAAGAAAATAATACGAAAAATAAGACTTGGTCAGGAGAAATTTTTTTTAAATAAAAAATTAATTTTTATTAATTATTAGTGTTGAAAAAAAATTTTGTCGCTAATTATGTAATTGATTATTATATAATTAATTATTGTTTGAATTATTTATGATGAAAATTGATTATTAGCGATGAAAATTTCCCTCATTAATACCCCACGTCCCATCAAGTCCCATCGAAAACTCATTTTTCTTCTTCATTCCTCCCTCGGCAGTCTGGTTTCCTCTGTCGTTGCCACCGTCGAGATGAGTCGACTTCATCTCTTTTTTTATTTGGGGGTGGGTTTCGGCCTAGGACGGGGATGGGGAACGTGCCAGGGACGGCGGGCTGCGGCCATGTAAGGCCTGCGGGCCACGATGACGACGGCGGGCCGAGGATGGCTATGTGGGGCCGGCTACGGGCCGGGGCCGGGGCCGGCAAGCTGGAGCCGGCGACGTTGACTCTTCTTTTTTTTTTGGGGTGGGTTCGGGCCGGGGACGGGGACGGGGATGGGGAACGGCATGGGGCTGGTGCCGCAGCCGACGTGCCAGGGACGGTGCGCCTGGGTTGGGATGGCTGGCTGCGGCCACGTGCGGCCTGCGAGCCGCGGCCACATGGGGCCTGCATGCCGAGGCGTGCCGGGGCCTGCATGCCGAGGCGTGCCTGGGCTGGAGCCAACGTTCCAGGGACGGTGCGCCTGGGTTGGGATGGCTGGCTACGGCCACGTGCAGCCTGCGGGCCGCGGCCACATGGGGCTTGCGTGCCGAGGTGTGCCGGGGCCTGCATGCCGAGGCCAGGGCCGTCGAGCTGGAGCCGGAGCCGGCGACGACGAGCCGGGATGGGGTCAGGTCACGGCTGTGCCTGGGCCTGCCGGCCAGGCCGGCGACGGCGGGCCATGGAAGGGTCGGCAAGCAGAGCTAGAGCCGGCAACGGTGAGCTGGGGAGCGGCTATGTTGGGGATGGCAGGCCGGGCATGCGTGGCCTGCGGAGGAGAAACGATCAGAGATGGTTAGGTCATGGCCATCATGTCGGTACCGGCCAAGACAACGCCATTCATGATTTCATCGATGGGGGGTTTGATAGAGTCTGCTGCTGTATCTGAACCAAAACCATCCACTATTGTGCCGACGATACCTCAAGCACCTTCAACTGGACTGATGCTGTCGGACACCATCAACATCTAATTGGATGGCGGCTTCGAGTGAGCAACGACCAACCAGAGAACAAAAAAAAGCACCAGCCATTTTCACTGAAGATGGATCGTCGACAAGCTTCACTGCACTTTTAGACATCCAGATTCTTGCAAATGAGTCAACTTTGGCCAATCCAAAATTGACCAAGTGATTCATCGAAGCTGCACTTCTTCCGACTGACAAAGAGAATAGGAAAGGTCATACTGTGTCCAAAATATTTTCATCTTTCTATCCGATGATGCTCAGCGTAAGTTGATGATGCTCTTCTTCTTTCTCTTCTCCTCTCTTCTCTCTTTTTTTTTTGACCTAACTTGTTTTTTTTTCTTTTCAGCTAGTGCAAAATATGCAGGCATTGGAGAGTGGGTATCGAAAATTTACTGACTTTCGTCGAATGTGGATGGAGAAAGTCGCAACTGCGAACGTGGAGAAAGCTGCGGCCACTGAACAACTTCAGTTGGCGGCCAAGCGAGAGGCAAAATATTAAGAGGAGAACTCTCGCATGAAGGTCATATTGGAGTCGGCAAGAGCCGAGTTAGAATCGATAAGAGGCAAATTGCAGTTGGCTCATATCGAGCTAGAATCCACACAGTAGACTATCTTGAATAAAAAAGAAGCATGAAATCAGTCGACTCCAGAAAGATCATGACAGTTGCGCTAAAGAGTTGGAGGAAGAAAGAAAAAGTATCGGACCACCAAATCAAGATTGGCAGTGGCCAACACAGAGTCGACCTCCGCTAAGGAGAAAGCACAGCCGGCCAAAAATGCTCTAAGTCAGGCACGGGAGTAGGCCATCGAGGATTATAAAGAATCACAAGATTTCAAAAATGAAATCTTCGAAGGTGGCTATGCTTCTTATTATATCAGTTATGAAGATGGTAGGAATGCGGTCGAAAAGTTATATCCAGATTTGGATGGAAGCAGCATCACCGCCCCTGGTTCGAAAAAGAAAACTACCAAGAAAATAGTATCGATTGATAAAGTTGCACCGACTGCACCAGAGTCTGCTCCCATTGTTGAAAAAGCCATACGAAAGTCGGCTGCTATCGAAGGCCATAAGACTAATGCTGTGATGATTGTCGACATAGCCAAGGAAGAGGTCGACTGGTGATCAGTATAAAATTTTTTTCTTTCTTCGTAGTCGGACAATAATCCAACTCAATTTTTAATCGGACTTTTGGTACAGTTTTGTAATCCTTTCATTTATGAATGAAAAGATAAATTTTTCTAAGTATGGACTTTCTTTTTAAATTTGATGTACATTATTGTCGATATCGCTAAATATCAATTGGATAAGTAAATGCCAATTGATAATCCAAATTGTAGAATTCATCTGTTAGTCAGATACTAGCCAAGTGAATTATAGGTGAAAATATCTCAAGTGTCATCGGGCATCAATCGACTAAACTTTTGAGATAAATTAGATTTTTTTTTAATATTTGATAGACAGAATTAGCCGAATATCCTTTAACTAATCGAAGTCAGGTCGATTTATTATTCTGTTCAATCGTAATCGAATCGGCATACTGTTCTGCTTAGCCATGGCTAAGTCGGAATGAGTAGCCACTCGACTTGAGAAGATTTCCACTATCGTCCGATCGAGATGTGGTCAGTAAATGTTGGCTGATTATTTATCAGTCTGATGTCATTTTTGTAGATAGCCGAACATTTGAAGAAGATTCTGAATCCAATCATTCCATTTCAAATATGTTGCATATGTGAACAACTTTACTTATAATATATTTTTGGATTATCAGCATTTCAAGTCCGAGAAATAGTCATTCCATTGAGAGTTTTTAGTTGGTATGCACTTGGATGAAGTGTTTCGGTCACCTTGTAAGGTCTTTTCCAGTTTGAAGATAATTTCTTTTAGTCCAAAGGTCTTGAAATTTTTGCCTTTCGTAAGACAGTCTCCTAGATGAAAAATCTTCGATTTGACCTTTCCATTATAGTACCGAGCTACTCTCTGTCGATATACTGCCATCTGAATTTGAGCTTGTTATTGAACTTCTGGGAGCAAGTCCAAGTCGGCACTTCAACATTCAAAATTACTTAGCTTGACATACTGTTTGACCCTCATTGATGGCAATCCAATCTCCAGTAGGATCACTACTTTCACCCTATAGGCCAAGTTGAAAGGTGATTTTTCTATTGGTATACAAAGAGTTATCCGATATGCCCACAAAATTGGATATAATTCTTCCATCCAGAAACCTTTAGCTTCATTCAATCTGATTTTAAGACCACATAGAATCATTCAGTTTGTCACTTCTACTTCACCGTTAGATTGTGGATGGCCAATGAAGTGAGTTTGTGCATAATATGAAGTTTCGCATAAAATTCTTTAAAGTTCTAATTGTCAAATTATCGATCATTATCGGTGATGATGATATGTGGCAAATCGAACCTACATATAATTAATTTTTGGATAAAGTCTTCCATCTTACTTTCAGTGATCTGTGTCAAAGATTCGGCTTCCATCCATTTGGTGAAGTAATCAATGGTGACCACTATAATTTTTTTCTGATCAGACATCAGAGGGAATGGACTGAGTATGTCGATTCTTTATTGTACGAAGAGCTATAGTGCAATGATTGATGTCAACTGGTTGGCTGGTTGACATTATATGTTGGTATATTTCTGATATAGTTCACACCTTCGGATAATTTCGACTGTATCTTTCTACATGGTGGGTCAATAATATCCTTATCGTAGGACTTTATATGCCAATGATTTGCCCTCCAAGTAATTTTCATAAATTTCTTCATGAACTTCTTGGAGTGCATAGTCGACATCTATAGGTCTCAAGCACTTCAGTAATGAAAGGGAGAACAAGCTTTTGTAAAGTTATACATTCATCAAAACATATTGTGAGGCCATCCACCTAGAGCTGTCAATGGACCAAGTCCAGACCTGAGACCCACAGGTATTTACTCGATGGATCTGGGTCTAATATTAGTATTGGACCCATTTACCTGGATCCAGATCTGGATCTGATAAACCATCATGTAAACGGATAGAGTCTGGATATTTAATACCCAAACCTGATAAACTCGAGATCCAAATAATATATATATATATATTATAATTATATGTTGTTATTATAATTGTATATTATTATATTTTTTGAATGTTTTAATTAGAGTTTTACTTGTTAAATTTGAATAACTTTTATATTTTTATTTGCATGATCATATGATTGTACAATTTTTAAGTATTTTTTTATGTTATTGTATAATTTTTAATTTTTTTTTTGAGACTTTAAATATGAGTTTCGAATCTCAAAATCGGATCCAGATACTCAGGATCCATTAGGATCCGAATCTGGTACTTCAAGACTAGATCCCTCAGATATTCGGATTCAGATCCGATATCAATAATTAAGATCGGATCTGGATCTGGATATCCAAGTTCTGACTCGAATCTGATCCGTTGATAGGTCTACATCCACCTTAGTCGTTTGGCCTCTGAAAGATTTTCAGGTAAAATCCCATCAGTCAAATATTAGATGATCGGATCTATCCAACTTGGTTCATCATTTATTTGTAGCACTTTGTCGATTTTATTAATACTCGATTGTTCAAAATATTCAATAAATATTCGACGGAGCAAATTGGATGAAGTTATTATGAGTCAAGAAAGTGCATCAGCTCGAGTATTTTTTATTCTCGAGAGGTGAAAAAACTCAAAATATTTCAAAATTTATGTAAAATCTTTCACTTTCTGAAGATACTTCATCATAATCGAATCTCGGACTTCAAACTCACCCTTGATCTATTCGATGATCAATTGTGAATCGATGAAGACCTTCAAATAATCTATGTCAAGCTCTTTGATAATTTTTAAGCCGGCTAAAAGAGCTTTATACTCGATTTGATTATTTGAGATTTTAAAATTAAACCGAAGGGCATACTCAGTCATGATCCCTTCAAAATTGATAAGGATAAAGTCGGCTCCACTACTTTGAGTGTTGAATGCTCCATCAACATATAACACCCATACCGATGCTAAGTCGGTCTCAGAAGTTTCAATTTATTTCGATTTGTGATTGAATTTATTCTTAGGATTATCATTGGACACAGTGCATTCGGCGATAAAGTCAGCTAAAACTTATGACTTTATTGATCGTCATGGACGATATTGAATATCATACTCACTAAGTTTAATTGCCCACTTCGCTATCCGATCAGAAGCATCAGGTCTATATAAAATTGCTTTTAAGGGTTGATATGTCAAGATGACTATCGAATGTATTTGGAAGTACGATCGAAGTCGTTGTACCGATATGATCAGAGTGTATATCATCTTTTCTGCCCTTGAGTATTGCATTTCGATATTATAGAGTACTTTGCTGATATAATAAATTAGTCATTGAATCCAATTTTCATCCTCCTAGACAAGTACCGAACTAACCATCTCTACTGAGGTCACCAGATAAAGATACAATATTTCTCCCATCTTTGTTTTTATGAGTGATGATGGAGATGTCAGATATTTTTTTAAGTCTTCAAAGGATTGTCGGTATTCATCTGACCATAAAAAGTCTTTCATTTGTCGTAAGATCTTGAAGAAGGATAGACACCTTTCTGTTGACTTTAAGATGAACCGACTGAGTGCGGCGATCCTTCTATTGAATTATTGTATCTCTTTCTTGGAGCTTGGATGCTTCATGTCGATGATGACCTTTATTTTTTTAAGATTAACTTTGATCCTTCATTGTGACACAAGGAATCCAAAAAAATTTTCAACAGTCACTCCGAATGCATACTTAATCGGATTCAATTTTATCTGGTATTGTCGAAGTGTGTCGAAGGCTTTTTTTAAGTTTCGAACATGATTAGAAGTTTTAAAATTTTTTATCAATATATCATCGACATAGACCTCCATGTTACGTCCAACTTGGTTGACTAATCGTTGGTAAGTTGCTCCAGCATTCTTTAAACCAAATAGAATCACTTTATAGCGGTAGATGCCTTTATTGGTTATGAAGGTAGCATGCTCCTCATCTTTGGATGCCATCTGAATTTCATTGTAATCCATGAAGATATCCATAAAACTTAAAAATTGATGTCCCGAAGTCGCATCGACTAGTTGGTTGACCTTGACAAAGAAAAACTATCCTTTGGACAAGCTTCATTTAGATTAGTATAGTCGATGCAGATTCACTATTTTTCATTGGCTTTTCTCATCATTACTATATTAGCAAGCCAATCTGGTAATTAGCTTCTCTCATGAAGCCAGCTGCGATGAGCTTATACTTCTTCATCGATGACCTTCTGCCTTTCAGGAGTAAAAGATCTTTTTTTTTGCCTCACCGGTCTAACTTTGGAGTCAATATTTAACCAATGAGTTATTACTTTCAGAAAAATCTTTGACATATCGATTGCTGACCAAACAAAAATATCGACATTTGCTCTTAGTAGGTTCACTAGTTATTTTTGCTTCAGATCAGATAATTGCGACCCAATTTGGACTGTCTTTACAGGGTCATCTTTTCTTAACAGGATCGAAATCAGTTATTTCAGCTGGTTCACCCCTTTCTTCATGTTCTCTCTGATCTAGTTTAACGATCGATAGAGGGTCTTTAGGTTTACCGTTCTTCATAGAAATCATAAAGTAGTGTCGGGTCAATTGTTGATCTCTATGTATTTCTCCAACTTCACTTTTTGTTGAAAATTGGATCAGTAAATGGTATATCGACACTACCGCTCTCAAGGCATTGAGTCCAGATCGTCCAAGCATGGTGTTGAAAGCCGAAGGAACCCGAACGACTATAAATATCAAGAGAACGGTACTCTATTATGGATCTGTTCCTGCAGTTAGTGGGAGAGTAATTTTCCTTCTAAGGTGACTGCATCTCCAGTGAAACCGACTAATGACATCGAGACTCTTCTGAGTCGGTCAGTCGATAGTCGCATTTGAGAAAAAGTTGAGTAAAACAAAACATCATTTGAACTTTTATTATCTACCAAGGTTCATTTTACATCATAATTTACTATCATAGTCGAGATGATGACAGCATCATCATGGAGAGTCTGTATTCTTCGAACATCGTCTTCCAAAAAAGAGATTATATTATTATCAAGTCGTTGCTTCTTTGCAGACTCTTCTTTGAAAATTGCCCCTCGGTCTTTCGATCATCCAAAAATCATGTTGATAACCCCCACTATTGGTCGATTATTGATTGCTTCCTCAGGTTGTGGCTGAGATTATCGATCGATAGGAGGTTTGAGTCGCACGATCTTATCGAAATTTTTCAAGATAGCTTCGTCGAATCAGGACTTCTATTTCATCCTTAAGTTGAATATATTATTCGGTGTCGTGACTATGATCATGATGAAACTGACAGTACTTCTTCTTATCATAGCTCCTTGATGGTGCTTTCATTGGTGGGAGCTGACGAAGGTACTCCTCTCCCTCAATCTCCATTAGGATCTGTACACAAAGAGCAGAAAAAGGAGTATAGGAGTCATATTTACTATCGTAATTATTTGACTTTGAACTCCATCGGTAGGGTGAAGCTTTCTTATTGATCGTTGATCGATTTAGATCGACAGGAGCTTCATTTTTCTTTTATTTTTTTTCTGACTTTTTTCTTCTATTTGACACCGGTCAGAGGCATCTTCATCTGCGTGAATATACTTATATGCGTGCTCTAAAAGTTCAGCATAAGTTCGAGAGAGAATTTTATCTAGGGAGTAACTAAACTTGGATCCCTTCGGACCTCTTTTCATGCTCGAGATAGCTATATCTTTGTTGAGATCCCTGTCTTTAAGTGCAACGGTGTTAAAGCGAGCCACAAAGTCTTTCAGCATCTCTGTTTTATCTTGCTTGATGGAGAAGAGATTATCTGATGTTTATGATATTTTTTGACTGGTGCTAAAGTGGGCCACGAACGAATGTTCAAACTGCTTAAAGGAATATAAGCTCTCCGGTTGGAGCTCAGAATATCAAGTTCGAGCAGCTTTTCGAATGGTAGCTGGGAAGCCAATGCATAGGAGGGCATCGATTGCCCCTTAGATTATCATAAGAGCTTTGTAACTCTCTAGATGGTCAATCGGATCAGTGGAGCCATCATATGGCTCTATCTGTGGCATCTTGAATCGAGACGGGATCAGCTCATTCAAGATATGCTGAGAGAAAGGTTGAAAAATTTGGAAGCCAAGGTCATTGGAGGACCTTCGGCCATTCATTTGGAGTCGGACGAGTTGGCAGTTGATCTCCTTAAATTCACGTTCATAGTCATCGAGCCGTCGTTGTCGAGAAAACGTAGGGGTAAAGTCCCCTGAAGAACTTAAGGATCGAGAAGTGGAAGGTGAATGTGGCCTGTTCCCCTTTTAATGCTATGTCCATAGGAAAGAGAAGGAGATCACCGCGAATGGTGGATGACACAGTGAGAATGTCGGGAAGGTAATGGCTCGATACGAAAAGAATGTCGAGACGGTCGTCGTTCCGGGGATGGAGAGAGAGATCAACATGGAGCACGGTGACTATGCCTGGATGGCACTGAACGTGCCGTCGGCTCCTCCACCAGCGATTCCTGCTGTTGCTGTGTTTGTTGCTATTGGAGACTGTACACAGTCTCCATCAACACTTTATTTGCTGCATTAAAGCAACGATTTAGACATCCGTAGTCACTATACGATGTGAAGAACTGGATTTTGCTATTGGAGATAGAGGAGGGAGGTCTTTCTGATGGAAAAATTATCTTGCAGAGCTTGTGGAGTTATTTTGAGCTCTTATTTTTATCATAATTTTATTTTGTTAATCTCACCCTATCTGATGCACCAATCTGTTGCGGCCAATCCCTTGTTGCACCCATCGTCGCTAAAGAAAATCTGCAAAATAAAATTCATACTGACCAAAGTTGTATCCGACGGAGATCCTTCGATGCTTAAGTCAGTAGAGAGTGGTTGAACAGGAGGTAAAAAATGAGAAGTGGCAGAGTATCAGTACAGAAAATATCTCCCAACGCTGTTTATTTACCTTCCTTTTATAAATAATCCGCTAGTAACCATTTGTAATAATTAGACACGTGGATCCCGCTTATTCCAGCATTATGTGATCATGGAATGAATGGTTAAGGCCCTCTGATGATCCTAGTATATGATCGTTATGTACTTTCTGCGATGGCGATTTTTGGTATGCCGATTTTATGTCGATAATTATAGAAATCTGAATAAACATCAGTCAGTGATTTCGGTATGCTGACTGGCCATCAGTTGTGAAGTCAGTCAAGTCGCTATAGTTGAATTATGTTTGCCATGAAAGTTAGTTGAGAATTGCCGACTATCGATCGACTAACTGATTGATAGTCAGTGGTCTGTGTCTATTAGATCGATTGAAAATCGAGTAATATATCGTAATTGAGCCGGAACTCATCCTGCAATTTAGCTTTGATAGTCCATCGTCCTAAACGATAGATAGTCGGTTGGCCGACTGTGAATCAGAGAAGCATAGTAAATTATCCCAACAAGAATAAACTACTTTTGTACGATTAATCAAACATGTCAAAATTATTTTTTCAGACATCATATTTTTAATAATCAATTTTTTAGAATTGATATTTTAAAAAAAATTATGAACCAAATGAGTTCTAAATAATCAGGCAATCATACTCCATTAAATTTATATTTATTAATTCTACTATGGATTCAATTGCTTTCAAAAAGATCATCAGGCCATCGCACACCATCGAATTTGCATTTATTAATTCTAATATCAATTCAGTTGCTTTCAAAACGTCATACATAAGTGGCACTTGTCATCCGCCAAGGAGTGCCAAAATGCCGTAGCAAACAATTTTGGTTGGAGCCATGTGAGGAAAAAGTCTTATTCAGCAAACAATTTTGTTTAGAGCCATATGAGGGAAAAAAATTCATTCAGCGGTAATATCTTTCAGTGGTAAGATTTTGGTAGCTTTCTAGTATTGACACATTGATATTTATTTGGCTCAGTTAAAAGAAATAATAATAATCTTGTTGGGGGATACCCACCCACCGACCGACTGACGGCTCGACCGACTGACGGCTCGACCCTCTCCGACGGACGACTCCGACTGGCCGACAGACCGACCGATCGTCGGTCGGGGCGACCGGCCGATGGATGCCATCAGCGGCTAACTACCGGTCATTCAACGGTCCATTGCCGACCGGGGGTATGTCGGGCGTATCCATCCCGACCGACTGAACCCAGAGGTCTGGTAGCCGACCCACATGAAACTCGCCGACCGACGGAAGAACCCGACGCCACTCTGCTGGCCACCGACCTAGGGTCGACCGACTCCTCCAATCGCCGTACAGCCGCCAGAGCTTGTCAGCTCTGATACGGACATGCGGCGCAGTTACCTAGGGGCATTGTCCAGCCGAGAGCATGGTCAACCCTGGTGATTGGACGGCCACACGGCGACATGACGTTTTCACGGCGACTCTGACAGTCTACAGTGAGTTGACAGTTCCTCACTTGTCCGCGCCATTAATGACGGCGCCATACCGTGCTCCACTATATAAACCGGGGAAGGCAACAGTGCAAAGGATCGATCCGCTCCGTCTCTCCCAAAAACTCAGGCTCGCCCCTCTCTCTCTCTCAGAGCTCTCTGTTTACATTTCACTGTTGCCCAGTCACCTCTCTGATTTGACCGTCGGAGGGTCCCCGCCAGAGCCGCCTCCGGTCAGTGCGGACTTCCTTTTACAGTGCACGCTTCCCGACGATCGGGCGACGAGGCGATTGGCCGCAACAAATCTAATTGGCTCGTCTTTGCTTAATGTTAAATCATGAAAGGATCCAACCAAATGCTTAGGCAAATCTCCTGATCTTTTAACATCAGAAGTTCTTCTTATAAGAGGTCTTACCATACAGGCAGGCAGCCTAGCTACAACCAGACATGCATTACAAAGATGCTCAATGTGATTTTGTCACTGGACTCACAAAGGAGAAAAAGAGGTGCTAATATAACACATCTCACGCAAAATGAGTGATATGGTCGCTGCGAAACATTTTCATTCTATCTTGTTCTACGCCAAGTTGCAATATCATGTGACATAAGATGCTTATACATCATATATGTAACTTTTTTGTTAGATTTTTCTTTGCTGTAAGACCACTTTTCATAAAATAATAGGCAACCATATTTGAACATGAATTGTTATAAGGCTTGTGAGTGGAGTAGAAGTCTTTGTTTTCTGTAACAAGAATGCATGGTATCGTATCTAATTTCTTTTTTTTAGGAAAAAATTATGTTGCTGGTCTCTGAATTAAATTATTTTTTTTTAAATAGTCTCTAAACTACAAAAAAATTAAAATTTAGTCTATATACTTTTTAAACTATTTTAATGTAGTCTTTTCTCTGGATTCCGACCATTTTCTTTTACCAGAAATCCTAGCTGGCAATAATTGCTGCTTACGTGGAGAAAAATGTCTAATGAAGATGATATGGCATAAATGATACGTCATACGAGTAATGACATGGCATAATGGATGGAAATTTTTATTTTACTGATGTGCCATGGATGATGACATGGCATCTGCTATAAAATTTTTTTTAAAAATATCCGATCACCAAGTAACATATCAGCACTTATAGGTGATGTGGCATGGATGGCATGGCATATACATGATGACGTGGCATGGTAATGATATGGCATCTGATGTAGAATTTTTTTAAAAATATTCAATCACCAAATAACACGTCAACGCTCATAGATACTGTGGCATAGATAATGTAGCACATGGATAATGATGTGGCATGGACTATAATTTTTTTTTCGAAAGTATCCAATCATCAACTGGCACTTCAGTAATCGAGTGCCACATCAACAACCGTATGCCACATCATCATTCATATATGATAAATTATATTTTTCATCCTCTAGGTTTAGCAAATATTCTTATATGGTTCTTATAGTTAAAAAATCTCTAATTAGGTCCTTTGATTTTCAGATGCGATTTAGTTTAACCATTCTAACATAGTGGCAAAGAAAGTGACGATTCTAATGCGGGATAAGTCATTGGATGCATTCAAAAAATTAAAAATGATAGCGATATTCAAAATAAGAAGCTGGATCCAGATTCGGAGATGATCTCAAAGCAAATCAGATTCAGAGATATGAAAATCATTATTATGAATATAGTGGCAATAACGAAAAAGTATGCAGACTCAATATTCTCAATTTTGTTATTATCGAGCTTGCTACTGCTGCCGAATTTTTCTTTGAGAAAAAATAGGTTGGTAATTGTGGACTACGTAAGTAAGAATCTCAGTGTTTACCCTGATCGAAGTAACATAGGCAAGCCAAGAAAACAAATGAATTAAAAGTAGAAATTATTTTTTTCTCTTTTATTTATCCTCTTTTGCTTTTCATTCTTCTTAGATTTAGATCAAACTTTCTATGTTGGTTTTGTACATATTTATATCTATCATGTACATATCATGGGGTGTTATATATGAGTCATGATGATGTAAATTTTTTCTTGCATATATTTATATCTATCCTGATGCAAGGTAGGATGAAAAAAAGATAGGTTAAAAGTATGATTGAAAATAGAGTAAAATCCATAATATAAAAATATATTAATAAAATAATTTTTTAATATATTAGTTTTAACTATCGAAATCATATTAATTTAAATTAAATCATATTTGAAAATCAAAGGATCTAATTAGAGATTTTTTTAAACTATAAAGCAATGGCTGAGGTCCTAATTAGGAGATCTATGCTACTCTGATTGGAGCAAGCGCATGAGATCCTTAGTTATATAGTCTAAGATACTGATATATTCTTTTTCAAAAAAAAATTTGACGATGATAACGAGCACAACAATGACGAAACTGAAAATGTCAAGTCCACATATTTTTCGTTATCGCCGCTCTCTCCAAATCTGATTTACTTTGAGACCATCTTCGGGTTCGGATCTAGCTCTCTATTTTGAATACTTGCTATCATTTTCAGTTTTGTAAATGCATCCAATGACTCATCCTATATCAGAATTATCAACTTCTCTATCAATATACTAAAAAGATTAAACTAAATCACACTAGAAACTCAAAAGATCTAATTATAGATTCTTTTAGGTATAAGAACCATTTAAGAACATATGTGAAACTAATTAGAGGATGCAAAATATTATTTATGATATATGAGTGATGATGCAGTATGGGTGATGATATGTCATATGGTGTTGACGTGTCATTTGGTGATTGGATACTTTCAAAAAATATTTACAACACATACCACATCATCACCAATGTATCACATCATCTATGCTACATCACTTTATGGGTGCTGACATGTCACTTGATGATTGGATACTTTTAAAAAATTTTATATCAGAAGCCACATCATCATCTATGTATTGCATCATCTATGCCACGTCACCTATAAGTGATGACGTATTACTTAATGATTGGATCCATTCGAAAAAAATTTCACAATAAATATCACGTCGTCATCCATGTCATGTCACTTATGAGTGTTGACAAATCACTCGATGATTGAACACTTTCAAAAAATTCTACAGCATATACCATGTCATCATGCATGCCACATCATCTAAACACGTCATCTATGAGTACTAACATATCACTTGATAATTGAACATTTTCAAAAAATTTTATAGTAAATTTTATGTCATCACCTATACCATATCAGTAAAATAAAAATATTCATCCGTTAAGCCACATCATAACTCATATGTCATGTTAAACATTTTTGCCATATAAGCATTTATCATCGGCTGAAATTTTTGATAAGAGGGAGTCGTCAGAATAATTCAGAAAAAGAGTCATATATATTAAAATGATTCAGGAAGTATAAAGGTTAAATTTTAATTTTTTATAATTTAAAAATTTTATTTAAAAAAATTTGAATTAGTTGAGAGATTAAAATATAATTTATTTATTTATTTTTAATGTAAGCTACCGTGTCTAACTTCAGCCATAAGGCAGTACTAATTCTGTCTGTTTAAGATCTTTCAAACAATTGGGCTCCACCAAATTTGTATTCATTTCTGCGATCAATTCCAAAACGTCATATCTGAGTCTTAACAAAGAAAAAGAAAAAGGTGAAACGTCAGATGTCAGCGATACGTGCCAACTGCCAAACAGTACGAAAAGAGCTCATGTTTTTTTTTTTTTTTTGGATGGGGTTGGCTACTGGTAGAATTTAGAACGGATATTTTACTAACTATCATCAAATTTAAATTTAATATTTTATATTTCACATCACTATAAACATCATTTATGAGTGCCAACATATTATTTGATAATTAAATATTTTCAAAAATTTTTATAATAAATTTTATATCATCACTTGTATCATATCAGTAAAATAAAAATATTCATCCATTAAGCCACATCATAACTCATATGTCATGTTAAATATTTTTCGCCATATAAGCATTTATCATCGGCTGAAATTTTTGATAAGAGGGAGTGGTCAAAATAATTCAAAAAAGAGTCATATATATTAAAATGATTCAGGAAGTATAAAGATTAAATTTTAATTTTTTATAATTTAAAAATTTTATTTAAAAAAATTTGAATTAATTGAGAGATTAAAAATATAATTTATTTATTTATTTTTAATGTAAGCTACCGTTTCTAACTTCAGTACTAATTCTGTCTGTTTAAGATCTTTCAAACAATTGGGCTCCACCAAATTTGTATTCATTTCTGCGATCAATTCCAAAACGTATATCTGAGTCTTAACAAAGAAAAAGAAAAAGGTGAAACGTCAGATGTCAGCGGTACGTGCCAACTGCCAAATAGTACGAAAAGAGCTCACGTTTTTTTTTTTGAGTAAGGTACAAACAGAGATGACTACGGATAAAATTTAGAACGAATATTTTACTAACTATCATCAAAATTTAATTTAATATTTAATATTTTACATCATTTATAAATCATTTGATAATTAAATATTTTTAAAAAAATTTATAATAAATTTTATATCATCACCTATACCATAAAATAAAAATATTCATCCATTAAGCACATCATAACTCATATGTCATGTTAAATATTTTTCGTCGTATAAGCACTTATCATCCGTTGAAATTTTTGGTAAGAGAAGTGGTTAAAATAATTCAAAAAAAGAGTCATATATATTAAAATAATTTAAAAAATATAAAAATTAAATTTTAATTTTTATAATTTAAAATTTTATTTAAAAAAATTTGAATTAGTTGAGAGATTAGAAATATAATTTATTTATTTATTTTTAATGTAAGCTACCGTGTCTAACTTCAGCCATAAGGCAGTACTAATTCTGTCTGTTTAAGATCTTTCAAACAATTGGGCTCCACCAAATTTGTATTCATTTCTGCGATTAATTCCAAAACGTCATATCTGAGTCTTAACAAAGAAAAAGAAAAAGGTGAAACGTCAGATGTCAGCGGTACGTGCCAACTGCCAAACAGTACGAAAAGAGCTCATGTTTTTCTTTTTTTTGGATGGGGTACAAACAGGGATGGCTACTGATAGAATTTAGAACGGATATTTTACTAACTATCATCAAATTTAAATTTAATATTTTATATTTAAATATTATTCGATATCTGATCGAATAAAAAAAATATTTATAATTCATTTTCATACTTAATAATTTTTGAAGATATCCATGAATAATCTATTTTTCTATAATCAATTCATATCCACCCTATATTTATCTCATATATTAAAAAATAAATAATTAAAATAATTTTATACATATTATCAATCAAAATAGAATTATCAATTCAATATAGAATATAATTTATAAATCTAGATTTGTAAAAATCAAACATAAAAATAAAATTAAAATCCAACATAGAATATATGAGCAATCAAAATAATTTTATGCATATTATCAACCAAAATAGAAATACTAAAACATAACTATAAACATATATATTCAGATATGGATTCGGATTTTATCCATACCTGTAGGATCGGATCGGGTTTGGATTCGAGTTCGAATAGTAAACAGCACTACCCATACCTTATCCATGCCAATACTACAATTTTTAGGTTTTACCCAAACCCGATCAAACCCTATTTTTCAAGTTTGATCGGATTTGGATAGGGTGCATACCCATCGGGTCGGTTCGATTTTGCCATCCCTAGATATAAAAAAATAAAAAAATAATAAATTATATTTTTAGTCCATAAATTATATAGTATTTTTTAATCTTTAAAATACAAAACCATAATTTTTGATCCCTGATCTTTTTGAACCATCTTAATGTTGCCCTTTGATCGATTTTTGGTAATTTTTTCTCACCAATTTAGTTGTTTTTCGTGGAACCGGTAATTTTTTGAATAGTTGGCACTAGTGCGCTTACACGGTGAAGAGGGATTGAATTTTTTTTTGAATAAATTATGTTTAATTGATGGAGATGAGGGAGATGCTGGCGCTGAAGATGTTGTCATGGCTATCCTCACAGAGTGCAAAAAATCTCTCGATGCTGGCGACAATGTCAGCCATGAAGGGCCGATCCTCCCCTTCGATGCTCATGCAGTGCATCGCAGTGTACGCCACCAGCTCCATCGCCTCCATCTCGAGGCGGATGTCGAGACCGCACTGGTAGGCAATGCACTCATAGAGGAGGCGGGTCATGGTGCCGACGTCGGAGAGGGAACAAGTGAGGGCCAGTGTCTCAAGGCTCCCAAAGTCCATTGAGCAGGCTAGGGGATCGGCAGAAGGATCAGAGGGGTCCTGGTCCAAGGCCGAGAGGAAAGTTGGTGCCATGGGGGAAACGACCGCCATGGCTGATGGCTCTCTTGAAAGCGGAGGGGAGGAGAGAGAGATAGAGACTAGAGAAGGAATTTTATTTTATTTTTGATCTTGAAATGGATTCATCCCCGACTGCAGTGGGTTTGTTCTCTACTTCGCTTTCGCATTGCTTGTCTCCCTTGCTTATCCTCTGATGGTGCAGTGGCTTTCTGTTCCCTACCTTTACGGTCGTGCAATGAGCAGAACGGCGAAGAGGTAGATGACGATGAGGAAGAGGAGGAAGAGGAAGAGAACGGACGTCATATCATTATTTTTTTTTAAACTAACTTATTTCTAGCTCAGCACTGGTGCCACATATTCAAGTTAAACCAGCCACATATGCACTGATAATGCTAAATAGGATTTTTGACGAGAGAAAGTTGCTGGAAATGGAAAGAAATGTAACATTAAAATGGTTCCAAAACTTTGAAGATCAAAAGTTACGATTTCGTAGTTTAAAGACTATTTTAAAAAAATATGATATAATTTAAAGACTAAAAATATAGTTTACTCAAAAAAAAAATACGTCTGGCTATAGCCTTTATTTATTTATTTATTTGTTTGTTTGTTTGTTTTTGTAGAATGGCTATTACCTTCTTGAAACTAAGACGGGTACTGCAACATACCAAAATTATGATGTGCATCTGGCTGATTTAAGAAAAGAAACATAAGATACGATCCTCATATTTTGTTAAACAAATTCCTTGTTACAAAGGAGAATCAAATCAAGAGTATTGGGATATACCGACCGACCCCCATACACCAACTTACCCTCAGACCTGTCCGACCGACTCCCGACTCTATCGACCGATGACTCTGATCGACGACTGCCGACAATGCTGCCGACTATATCCGACCAGGGGTATGTCGGTCGAACAGACCTACACTGCTCCCGGCCGGCCAAGCGGTCGAGCCCGAAATACCGACTCACTGTCGGAGGGGTGGCAGCCGACGTCCGACTCCCCAATGCACCGGACCAGCCGACGGCGTCTCCGGATCATTACCCGACATCCCACAGCCGAATACCGACGTATAGTCGGTCAGCCCCCCCCCCCAAACGCCGTACGACTGCTATGGGCTGCTATCCTGACAAGGACATGCGGCATGGCCGCCCTAGGGCATTGTCCTACCAAGGACATAGGTCAATCCTAGTGACTTGACAGCCTACGGTGACTTGACAGTCCGCGATGATTTTGACAGCCTCCGGTGATTTGACAACTCTCCAGTTGTCTGCACCATTAATGGCAGGACCATACTGCATTCTACTATAAAAGGGGGTAAGGCAACAGTGTTGGTAAGGCGAAGCTCCCGAAGCTCTTGAGCTCTCTCTCTCTCTCTCTCCCTCTAGCTCTCTCCCACTGAGCCCCTGATTTTCCACTATTGCCTAGTCTCCTCTATGACTTGACCATCGGAGGGTCCCCATCGGAGGCATCTCCGGTCTATGTGGACTTTTCTTGCAAGTGCGCGACACCGGTGATCGGGCAATGGGGGGATTGGCTGCAACAGATTTGGTGCACCAGGAAGGGGTACTCGACAGAGGTAAGCCAGCGAGCTCCACAGAGCTTGAAAAATCTCTCGAAATGACGAAAATCAGAGCTCAGCGATCGAGAGCTACCGGATCGACGAGGCATTCTTCCCATCGGGAAGAGGCCCCTTCTTCACCTTCCATGGCGGAGCCCAGCTCTCCGCATCCGATGGTAACTACGAAGGCGCAAATCGCGACAATCGTGCGGCAAATGACCGTTCTGACGGACGCGGTCAAAAGCCTCTAGCAGCAACCGACTCAGTTGCTGCAACCATCGATGGAACAACCGCGGCACACCCTATGCCATCCAGAAGCAGTCGCCGATGCCCGCGTCAGCTCCCGTCTCCTCCTCAAGAGCAGCCTCCTCAGCACTCCCACCGAGAAGGAGCGAGGCAGCCACGGCAAGACACTCACCGATCTCGGCATCCCTCTCCTTCCCAGCTGGAGCGGGCGAGGAAGGGGAAGCGGTCGCGGACACTGTCCGCCTCATCCTCGCATTCTTTGGGAGGTTCGATTCCTGGGGTTTCTCAACACCGATGGTTGGACGACTACGAACGCAGGTTCAAAGAAATCGACCGTCGGCTCGTCTAACTCCAGGTGGATAGCCAGAAGTCTTCGAACGACATCGACTTTCGGACCACCCAACCTCTCTCCCGATTTGTCCTTGACGAGTCGATTCCTAGTCGGTTCAAGATGCCGCACGTGGAGCCTTACAATGGCTCCACCGACCCAGTTGACCATCTGGAGAGCTACAAGACTCTCATGATGATTCAGGAGGCGACCGATGCCCACCTTTGCATCGGCTTCCCTGCAATGCTCCGTAAAGCCACTTGGGCCTGGTACTCTGGCCTCCGCTTGGAGAGTGTCCACTCTTTCGGGCAGCTCGAGCATTCTTTTGTAGCCCACTTCAGCACCAGCTGAAAGCCACTGCAAATCTCGGACAATCTTTTCTCCCTCAAACAGGGAGAAAATGAGATGCTCCGATACTTTGTGGCCCGATTCAACGTGGCCACACTTGAGGTCCGGGACCTCAACGAAGACATGGCTATCTCGACCATGAAGAGGGGGCTAAGGGGGTCCCAGTTCACTTATTTCTTGGACAAGACCCTCCCCCGGACGTATGTCGAGTTGCTGGAGCGTGCGTACAAATATATGTGCACGGACGAAGGAGCTTCCGACCGACGCCTAACCGAAGGTGCGGGCCAAAAGGAGAAGCGAAAGAAGAATCGGGCTGCTGCTGAACCCAGTAAGCCCCCGACCGATAAACGGGTCTCGCCCCGATGATGAAGCCCGAGATCGCCCCGACGTCGGAGTTCGAGATCGATGCATCGCAGGTATGACTCCTACACCCCTCTTCCGCTCCACGTGCGTAGATCTTGATGGAGATCGAAGGAGCGGAATACCTGCGACGGCCTCCACCTTTGAAGGCAAAGGGCCACGATCGGAAGAGATACTGTTGGTTCCATCGAAGCCACGATCACACCACCGAGCAATGCATCCAACTCAAGGATGAGATAGAGGACCTCATACGATGAGGATATCTCAGAAAGTTTCGAAGGGATCTGCCGGCTCGGCCCCTTTCCGACCGACAACTCCAACCGACTGAAGAGGCAATGAATAATCAACCTACTACTGGAGTCATCAACATGATCTCCAGATGACTGGATCGAGGAACGACTGCTGAAGGAGAATCGACGAAGAGGCTGCGCCAGGATGATGTAATCATCTTTACAGATGAGGATGCTCGGAGAATCCAAACTCCCTATGATGACGCCTTCGTTGTCTCGGTGACAATAGTGAACTATAATGTAAAAAAGATTCTGTAGATAATGAAAGCTCGACTAATATTTTATTTTACTAGGTCTTTTTTCGAATGCGACTGTCGACCGACCAACTCAGAAGAGTCTCTACTCCCCTAGTGGGTTTTGCCAGGGAAGCCATCGCAGTGGAAGGTGAAATTACTCTTTCCATGACAGCTGGGACCGAACCACGATAAAGCACCATCCACATGACTTTCACAGTCGTCCAAGTACCTTCGGCCTACAACGCCATACTTGGAAGAATCGGGCTAGACGTCCATAGAGTGATAGTCTCAACATACCACTTGCTGGTCCGATTTTCGACCAAAACGGAGTCGGAGAAATGCACGGGGATCAACAGCCTGCTCGGCGATGCTTCCAAATCTCTGCTCGAAGCAATGAAGAGAAGGACTCCCTGACGGTCGACAAGCTGGACCAACGGGAAGAGGAGGAGCGGGGTGAACCGGCTGAACAGCTGATTTCCATCCCGATGATCGAGAATCCTGAACAAGTCGTCTGGGTCGAGTCGCAGTTGACCGACTCGGAGCAACGGTATTTGATAGAATTATTGAAGGCTAACGCCGACGTATTTGCTTGGTCGACAGCGGATATGACCGGCATACCTTCGAAAATAATGACTCACCGACTCAACATCGCCCCTGGTGCGAAGCCAGTAAGACAGAAGAAATGATCATTCACCCTCGAAAGGCAGAAGGCCATCGACGAAGAAGTGGACAAGCTGCTCGAGGCGGGCTTCATCAGAGAAACCACATATCCTGACTGGCTCGCAAATATCGTCATGGTGAAGAAAGCCAACGGAAAGTGGAGGATCTGCATCGACTATACCGACTTGAATCGGACCTGTCCGAAGGACAGCTTCCCACTGTCGAAGATCGACCAGCTGATGGATGCGACGTCTGGTTATCGACTGCTCAGCTTCATGGATGTCTTTGCCGGATATAACCAAATCTGGATGGCGCTCGAGGACGAGGAGCATACGGCCTTCGTGACTGCCAAGGGCCTTTACTGCTACAAAGTGATGCCCTTCGGTCTGAAGAATGCCGGAGCTACCTACCAACACCTCGTCAATAAGGTCTTCAAAGATCAAATCGGATGCAACATGGAGGTGTACGTGGACGACATGCTGGTGAAGAGTGCGCAAGCTTCAGATCATGTCCAAAACTTGGGAGAAACCTTCCGCACTCTTCAACGACACCGGATGAAGTTAAATTCGACTAAGTGCGCCTTCGGGGTAACTTCGGAGAAGTTCCTCGGGTTCCTCATTTTTCAGTGCGGAATCGAGGCCAACCCCGAAAAGATAAAGGCGATCATCGACATGGGCATCCGAATACCAAAAAGGAGGTGCAGCAGCTTAATGGAAGGATCATCGCGCTCAGCCGATTCATCTCTCGGTCGGCTGAGAGGTGCCTCCCGTTCTTCAAAACCTTGAGGCAGATGAAAGACTTCTCATGGCCGGATGAGTACCGGCAAGCCTTTGAGGATCTGAAGAAGTACCTGACTTTTCCGCCCCTGCTTGTGAAGCCAGAGGCCAGGGAAACATTGTACCTCTATCTGGCCACTGCCCCAAAGGCAGTTAGTTCGGTACTCATTCGGGAGAATGAGAGCCGAACTCACCAGCCCATATACTATACTAGCAAAGTACTCCATGGGGTCGAAACTCGGTACTCAAGCACAGAAAAGATGATATTTGCCCTGGTCATATCCGCACAGCGACTCTGTCCGTATTTTTAGGCACACGCCATCGTGGTTCTTACCGACCAGCCCCTGAGGGCGATCCTCCGTCACCCCGACACATCAGGACGACTGGCGAAATGGGCAGTAAGGCTAAGCGAGTTTGACCTCCAGTACCGACCGCGACCCATATTGAAAGCTCAAGTCCTGGCCGACTTTATTGTGGAATGCCCGACAGCCAACCATACGTCAGAAGTCGGGGACTCTGAAGGAGCTGCGGCTTCTGAATTTGACCTCGGGCCAACCTGGGTGTTACACATAAATAGAGCTTCCAATGCCCAAGGGAGCGGAGCCGGGTTCCTGCTCACCAACTCGGAGGGAGTAATTACCGAGTACGCCCTCCGATTCAACTTCAAGGCTTTCAATAATCAAGCCGAGTATGAAGCACTTCTCGCCAGCTTGAGGGTGGTGGAGGAGCTCGGAATCGACAGCCTCAGAGTCTTCTCCGACTCCCAGCTGATTATGGGGCAGGTCAGAGGTGAATTCGAGGTGCGGGACCCGACCATAGCGAAGTATCTCCAGAAGGTCAGAGATCTCGTGGCACAGCTCAAGTATTTCAAGATCTCCCACATTCTCAGGTCGGAAAATGCTCGGGCCGATGTACTCTCTAGGCTCGCAACATCCGCCTACGGCACTTTGGGTCGGACATTTATAGAGAGCCTCGAGCAACCGAGCATCAGCAAGGCTGAGGAGGTACTACAACTGACGACCGAGCCAAGCTGGATGGACCCGATCGTTCAATATCTAACTGACGGAACCAGCCCCGAAAATCCTATGGAAGCCAAATGACTTGGTGGACGGCCTCCCAATATGTCATGATGGACGGACGACTCTACAAAAGGTCGTTCTCCCTTCCTTTGCTACTGTGTCTAGGACCGATGGATGCCGACTACGCACTCAGGAAGGTGCACGAAGGGATCTACAGGAGTCACCTGGGGGGCAAATCTTTGGCCTACAAAGTCCTACGATAAGGTTACTACTGGCCCACCATGAAGAAAGATGCAGCTGACCTGTTCGGAGGTGCGAGCTATGTCAGAGGTACGCTAACTTACAACACCAGCCCGCCAGCCAACTGACCACCATCGTCGCCCCTTGGCCCTTCGCCCAATGGAGGATCGATATACTCAGTCCTTTCCCTCCGACGTCTGGCCAGAGAAAATTTATAGTTGTTGCCATCGACTATTTCACCAAGTAGGTGGAGGCCGAACCTCTGGTACAAATCACCGAGCACAAGATGGAAACTTTGTCCAAGAAAGCCATCATCTTTAGGTTCGGGCTACCGCACACCATCATCACCGACAATGGGCAACAATTCGACAACAATGATTTCAGAGAGTTTTGTGCGAGATTCTATATCACACACAAGCTGACCTCGATCGACCATCCACAGTCCAACGGAGAAGTCGAAGTGACCAACCGGACCATCCTACATGGGTTGAAGATCCGACTGAACGAAGCCAAAGGCCTCTGGGTCGAAGAGTTGCACTCGGTCCTATAGGCATACCGATCGACACCCCGAGTCCCGATCGAAGAATCTCCTTTCAGCCTGGCCTATGGGACGGAAGCAATGATCCCACTATAGATCGGGCTACCATCGACTAGGGTTGAGCAATACTGTAAATCGGGCAACTCCGAGTGTCGGAGGGCCGACTTGGACCTCCTGCCCAAGCTTCGACACGAGGCTCAACACCGCATGGCTTCCTACCGACAAAGAGTGGCCCGATACTACAATGCTAAAGTTCGGTCAAAATCTTTCATACCCGGAGATCTAGTTTTGAGGAAGGCGGAAATCTCGAAGCCTCAGGATCAAGAAAAACTATCCCCAAACTGGGAAGGACCCTACAAGATCACGGACACCTGTAGGCCGGGTGCATACCGACTTGAAATCCTGAAAGGAACGGCCATTCCTCAGACTTGGAATGCCGACAACTTGAAATTGTATTATCAATGAGTTCTGTATGCCCTCCTTGCTCGGAATACAATACAATTTCAAAACTTCGGAGTCTACGAAGTTTGGCTCTCCGTCGAAAGTCGGCTCTTGACAAAAGTACGAGCCTCGATGCCCCGGCTTGGTCATAACGTCTTGTCGAAAATCTACGGATCTACGCCGAGCCTACGGCTCGATCGCCGAACCAACAGCCTTCGCCTCTAAGGGCAAGAGGCTTCAACTACCGTGACTGGTTAGCTTGGGCAAAATGCCAAGACAATCGTGTCACATTCGCGACATGCCGACTTGGTCATGATCGGTCGAAAGATATTCAGCTTGCCACCGTTTATCATACACCATGACGTACCCGCCCGACCAAGGTCTGTGCAATGGGTATTCGACTTGCGACGAACCGACTCGATCACGATCGGTCGAAGGATATTCAGCTTGCCACCGTTTATCACACGTCCCGACATGCACGCCCGACCAAGGGCCGGACAACGGATATTCGACTTATCATCGTTATCCCATCTGAATACATCAGACACCACTCGACCATCAGACCCTACGGGATGATCATGCCAACGAGCTACGTTCGGTGATTGGCCGACCTCGGCCTAACGAACACGCCCGACCAATGTCCGGGCGGTGGGCACTCGACCTACAATCGGTGCGGCACTCGACCATCGAGATGCCGACCTGTGATCGTGGCTCGCGCAGACTTTGGCACGGCGCATGCTACTAACCACTTTGATCGGCTACGCTACACCCTACTGAACGTCCTAACAAAGTATGTCGGAGCTACGACCTATACACTCGGAGATGGCTCGGCAAATCAATCACTTTAGACCGCATACAAGAAAGGTACGAAATGTCTTTGATTTCGTTAAGTTGAAATAACTTACAAAATTGGGCCGAAGCCCGGTTACAAAATGGAGACGAAGCCCGATTACAGATATCAAAGACAAAATAGAAACAAAAAATACAAAGATAATGGAGCGGACACTCTGACTATTCATCAGAGTCGACTTCTTGCATCGGATAGAGTTCGAGGGCCACCCGCATGCCCGCTCGGGTCGGGGAAGGATCGGGGGTTGAAGCTGCCTCACCTTCGGCAACTTGTTCCGTCGGCTGTGGGTCGGCCTCCTCCTCTGCGGCTTGGTCCTCCACCCCTGGAGGGACGATGCCGCTCAGGTCGAGCTCCGGGTGCCGACTCTGGATCGCATCCCGGACATCCTCGTAGCCCACCCGATAGGAGGCGAAGCCGCTCTCCAAGAGCTCCTCCCGATACTTGTCCGAGCCTCGAAAGTCCTCCACCGCCCGACTTAATGCCTTCTTGGCCGACTCCGCCTCCGCCTTCACGATATCGGTGTCAGCTTGGGTGGAGGATAAGTTCTCCTCGGCCTTAGAGAGGATCTCCAGGCTAACGCGAAGCTGTTCGCGCTTGACCTCGAGCTCCCTGACGTAGCCATCCCGCTCGCGCCGCAGTCGGTGGATGGAGCGGGTCTTGCGTCGAACTTGCTCCCGAGCCGACTGAAGCTCGGCCTCCGAGGCGGCTAGGCTGTTGGTAAGTCGGGAGATCTCCTCCTTGAGCCTAGCCTCTCGGTCGACCGACGACTTTAGCTGATCGACCAACATCGCCTTCTCAGCTTCAGCGGCCTCGACCCTATTCTTCCAGATTGCCCGGAGATCACCGAACCTCCAATACCCGGCCTCCAGCTCGAATATATTGTATATCAGCTGCAAGTGACAAGTCGGTTGTCAGAAGACTGAACTGATAGAAAATAATAATAAAGATGAAAGAGGAAGAAGAAGAGCTTGCCTGGATCATAGTCGGGTAAAAGAAAAAAAGCATGTCGGTCACCCGCCGACTCTTCATGATCTCCCGGTCGGCCAGGAGGATGGTCGCTTGACACAACATCCTGGCCAAATCGTGGTTGGCCAGGGCCGACGCTCCTTCGGGAAGCTGGACGTCGGACGATGCGGCGTGGTCTGCCGACCTGGTGTCGTCGCCCGGAGCCATTGGGGCCTTCCCTCGTTCGGCTGCCCAGGCCCTGAAGTCAGAAAAAGACAGGAGGCTCGAGCTCGACTGGGTCCCTCCTGAGGTCGCGACGGCCGCTGCCGCAGTTTGTTCGGGCTCATGAGCTTCGACCCGAACCTCTTCCGTGGGAGGGGGAGTCGACGTTCTTTCAACTACCATTTCAGCCGCCCCTTCCTCAGACGGTGCTTCGAGTGGCATCGCCGGCACCGACAGTGAGATAACCGACTCATAGCCCGATGCACGTTCGGAGTCGGGCCGCGCTGCCGCCGTCGCGATGTCGGCCGGGGATGCTATCTGAGACCTCTTGGGAGGCCGCAAGGGTCCGGCCCCGGGCGCCGGCCTCTTCCTCGCCACATGTTGCCGAATGTCGGCATCCGTCAGCCTCACCCTCACCCTCGACGGCATGCCTGCAATTTCAATAGAAGATCAGCACAAGTCCAAAGATGGATAAAGAAGACAAAAATGACCAACCGACCAAATAGTACCTAAATGTGGAATCGAAGTCAGGCTGGCGTCGTATAGAGCTTGCTCAGTGACGAGCTCCCTCTGCTTCGTACCGACACATCCTTCAGTCGGTAGAAATTCTCTCGGTCTTCAGCCTCCATCCGACTGTTTTCATTCGACTGAGTCCGAGGGTCGCCCCAGCGGGAAGGGAACCCCCAAGGTAGCGAGGAGGAAGCAAAGAAAAATTGGTTCTTCCATCCGTGGATCGACGATGGAAGACCAGTGATGAATGAGAGACCCTTCCGGAGACTAAAGAACCACCATCCTCGGGCTTTCGAGTGGGGTCGGAGGATAAAGAATGTCCGAAAGAAAGAAATACGAGGATAGGTCGGTAAAAACCGACACAGCAAGGCGAAGCTGATTATCAGTCGTACTGAGTTCGACGCCAGTTGCGCCAGACAGAGCCCGTAGTAATCCAAGACATTCCGAACGAACTCTGAAATCGAGAAATGAAGACCTGCCTGAAGGTCCTCGACGTAGAAGGCCACCTGGCCCGGAGGCGGGTTGTTAACCCGTCCCTCAGCCCCAGGGGTGAAGAGCTCGAACTGCTCTGGGATACTGTATTGCTCCCTGAGCCATTCGACATTCGCCCCCGAAAGTGAAGAAACCTCCACCTCCGGGGTTGATCGGAAGTCGTCAGTCGGGTTCCCTGACTGACTCCCTCGAGGAGAGGTTCTAGCCATAATGCTAGTCCCAAAAAGAAAACAAAAAGAAAATGACAAAGGAGGAAGGGTGCAAGGAGACAAGAACAGAAAGCTTCGAAGAGAGCTCAAAGGAAGAGGATGGAGACGACTACCTGGAACTGGAGGACAACTCGACAGAGCCTCAGCGTCAGAAAAAAGATTTGCAGCAGAAAGTGAAGTTTTGGATGTAATTGGCCGCATATATATAAGGCCCTTCAACAGTCGAGATGAAAGCGCGCCGAACGAGGGCTTCCCAGATGACGACACGTGGCGGCGTCCGGGCCCTTCCTCGATCCGACTGTTCGACACACCCACCTCCAGATCAAGCCACGTCATCTCTATCCACGAGAACAGTTTCGGCCCAATAGCCCACTGACATGTGGCGGATAAGCCGCATCTCGGGATTCACTAACCGACTGCGGTTCATGTTCCCAAGGAGACGGCGGTTCATGTTCTCAGGGAGACGGCGGTTGATGTTTCCAAGGAGACGGTGGTTGATATTTTCAAGGAGACAGCGGCTCATGTTTTCAATGGACGTCTAACACCAGATCGTTCGTTGATACGGTCACCAGAGTCGGAGCATGACATGATGGATAACCACTCCTTTCGTCCGAAGCTGTCGCCCGCATGAAAATGCTGGCCAACACGACATCCGACTCAGGAGTGGGAGGGCAACTGTTGGGATATACCGACCGACCCCCACACGCCAACTTACTCTCGGATCTGTCCGACTGACGTCCAACTCTACCAACCGACGACTCCGATCGATGACTGCCGACTATATCCGACCGGGGGTATGTCGGTCGAATAGATCCACACTGCTCCCGACCGACCAAGCGGTCGAGCCCGAAATACCGACTCACTGTCGGGGGGGCTGCAGCCGATGTCCGACTCCTGCAATGCACCAGACCAGCCAACGGTGTCTCCGGGTCATTACCCGACATCCCGCAGCCGAATACCGATGTATAGTCGGTCAGCCCCCCCCCCCAAACGCCGTACAACTGCTATGGGCTGCTATCCTGACAAGAACATGCGGCGTGGCCGCCTTGGGGCGTTGTCCTACCAAGGACATAGGTCAATCCCAGTGACTTAACAGTCCACGACGACTTGACAGTCCGCGGTGATTTTGACAACCTCCGACGATTTGACAACTCTCCAGTTGTCTGCACCATTAATGGCAGGACCATGCCGCGTTCTACTATAAAAGCGGGTAAGGCAACAGTGTTGGTAAGGCGAAGCTCCCTAAGCTCTTGAGCTCTCTCTCTCTCTCCCTCTAGCTCTCTCCCGCTGAGCCCCTGATTTTTCACTGTTGCCTAGTCTCCTCTCTGACTTGACCGTCGGAGGATCCCCGTCGGAGGTGTTTTCGATCTGTGCGGATTTTTCTTGCAGATGTGCGATACCGACGATCGGGCGACAGGGGGATTGGCCGCAACCAAGAGTATTCGTTAAAGAATGTCTTAGGCACCTGAGGTGCATGTGAGGATTTTGGCACCCCTTCCTTGATAGGTGGATGTTCTTTTTAGAAGAAAAGAAAAACATCCCCCTCGTGCTAGGCTTGGTAGCATTCTGCTAGCTGGAAAAAAACTTACCTCTCAATTTTTTTCTATTTTTTTATTTTTTTTATTTTTTTTATTTTTTCTCAATTTTTTCTCTACTTTTTTCATCCTCAAAAATCCCAATTGGGTAGAAGGCTTGGAGTGGCCGAACATGGGAAGCTTATATGGCTAAGATTTTGTGTTGAATATTTTGGTATATATATATATATATATCGAATCGGATTTGGGATAAGACATATTATTACCCATATCCGATCCATACCCGTTTCAAATTTTTTTTCTAAAACCCATATCTGTCTTGGATTTTAATCGGATAGGATAAAATCTATCCCATTCAGATTGGATCGGATATCCGATGGGTCGGACCAAATTATACATTTAATATAGACAATATCAATTGCATGCTCTGCTTTGAAGCCAAGAAGCACATCTTTTGGCAGGGTTCAGGTCCAATCAAATGAACTCAAAACTGCTCTCATGTCTGCCCCCGCTGCTCGCCTCCACTCCTCAAATGCCGTCTGCATGGCGGACCTAAAGCATTTGGGCTACAGTTTTAAATGCATCTAGAAGCTTAGTGCTGAATCTTTTCGTTCAACAATGCGGTATTTTTGGTTGATTTAGTTAGCTTTGTACTTGGGCTTGCCAATTTCTCACTTCAAATGGGAGATGTTGTTCCTACGATATTTGAATATCTATTTTTGATCGTTATGTGAGATATTAAGTGAAGGGTAGGGAAGAACAAGATCAACACCCTTATGCTTTATTTGGATTGGAGGTACACGAGATTTCATAAAGAGAGGGAGGGAAGGGTAATGGAGGGGAGGGTAAGGGAATTAATGAACTCTTATTTGGAAAAGGAGGGAAAGCATAAAAAAAGGTACATATTTATCTTTGTTTGGATAAAGGGGTTAAGAAAAGGATAGAAGAACTTTTATATATATTTTGACAAATATGTATTTTCTCATTAATAGATATACTATTTAATGTTTGTGATATTTTTATAAATGTCTGTTTCTTTTGACAAATATGCTTCTCAAATCTACTCTTTTTTATTCTTTTTATTGGCATTCACATGAATCTATTCCCGAATGATTTTAGCTTTTTGAAATGTCCGTTTCTTTTAAGTTGTGAGCGAAGGAATGGGTATAGATTTCTGAGTTGTGCGAAGTATATAATGATCTAGTTATAATTTAAAAATTTTATTAAGGATAAATTAGGAAAGTAAAAATTAAGCATGAATCTTTCCCTCCATTACACCCTAAATCGAGGGTACAGAAAATTGAGGGATACGGAGGGATTAAGAGAACCCTTCTCTACCCTCCTTTACCTCTCAAAAAATTTTGTCATATAAAAGTTCATTCTTACCCTTCCCTCTCCTCCCCTTATGAACCCCCGTGTACCTCCAATCCAAATAATATATTAGGTATCCTTTGGATTGTAAAGATAAAGGGGCATTTGGAGCTTCTTGTATTGTTACAAAGTATCCCATACTCTCTTGGCATGCAAAAAAAATTTTGCAAGAAAATAATTTTTTTTATAGAATCCTCAACAAGCATAATTTGAGAGACCACCAATGCAAAGTTTTGTTACTTCACGCTAATGATAAATATCAATATTTGCAAATTGAAAACTCATTGATCCTTCTCATACTTGTTATTGAGATGCAAAATGTGATTAAACTTTTTTTTTTTTTTTTGACCAGTTAATATATTGACCAGGGGTTTCCAAACTATATGAATTTTAGTGTATAGGTAAATGGAAATTATAAATCACATTTGAGGGTTAGGTCATCTATATTGGACTTTCATTGTCTAGTTAACATTAATTAAATTCAGCCGACAAGATTTAAAGTTGGATATTCAATCCTAATGGAACGATAGGAATTCGATATTAATAATTCAAATCATTTGATATGATCTACTACCTCTAATTATCCAAGAACTATATGATTCGAAGATCTAGCATATACATTGAGTGGTCAAAAAAATATGTATGGAAGACATGATTCCAAACTTGAATATTTCATGGGGTTTGAACATTGAACTTGCCAGCCAAATCCATCCTAGGTCTGGCGTGTTAACTGGTATTTGTTGAGTTCTCTCTTGGCTCAAATTTTATTTTTATAATCTACTATTTTCTAGCCTCAAAGATCGTGGCTTCGCCCAGCTCGACAGACCAGGCTATGCTAGTAGCCAAATGCATAAATTAGCTAAAAATAAGGCAACTCATCTGGGCTATAGCTGTTCCCAAAAAAAAAAAAAAGAAAAATCATTGTTGAGAATAGAAATGGGCATGGGCTGGCCCATACCTCAGATACATTATTTTATTTAATTTAGAGAGGTTTCTGGGCCATGAAATATCCTTGATCCAAATGCCAGAACGACTACTAACAGTCATAACAAGTTGTAGTCAGTACGCACATAGAGCTACCACGTAGTTAACTATTGCATTGCTCATCCTTCACTTGCGCCACCACTCTTCATCCAGGAAAATCGTAGTTTTATTTTCATTTGATTAAATATGAAATTAAAAGATCTGAGAGGTTACACAGAAACATTCAATCACCAAACTTGCTGCCACATTGGTAGCGCAAATATGATAGAGTTTGAATCCTAAATCCCTAATCCAAACCAGACCCACACCGATGACTTGGCCGGCTTTTACTAAGCTATTCAGAGCCATATCACATTCCCTAAGAATCAAGTTAATAGAGCATGCCAGGAGTTCTGACTGTTTGACAAGCAAACGTACTCCAGGCTACAAATGATTTTTAAAGAAACAAGGCTACACATGATTGTTTACAATCTTTCTCTGAAAGTTTTCTATGTCTATATGCGACATTTAAGACTGACAATTTTGTGTCGAAGCTCATAATACGACTGCCCCCACCTTAACAAAAATCCAGGTCAAAACTGCATCGATGAACCCTGGAACACATTAATTAGGATCCTCGCCAAGGACAATGCCCTACAAGGCCGAGGCCTGCAGCAAGGACTCCTCTAGGAAGAGCCCAACATCAGATATGGGCCATGGTCCACCCTGTCCGCCCTGGTCCCAACCCACCCGATCTGCCCACCGCCCGGCTGGGTTCACTGTTCACTCGTGAGATTTCCCAACGCTGGTGGGGCCTGGCGACTCACGTGGGTTCGTTTTCCGGTCCTGGCGGTGGTTCACCATTATGGAATGAAAGCAACGGGAGCGGCATCGCCACTGAAACTTTCCCACGAGGCCCCTGAGATTCCGGAGAATTGGAAGTGGTGACATCTCCCGAGGGTCTTCCAAGCCTGGAGAAGCAAATCCAGGCACCAAGATTCGTCCTCGTCCACCTTCTGAGATCCAACGCTTTTCGAGATTCCAGCAAGGGCCGGCATTGGCGCACGGCCCCCCATGTGTGAGCTTGCAGTACGAGCAGCCCACATGCATGGCATGAGGGGCCTTTTTGTGGACGATCTTTGGGATCCCCGGTGGCCAATGGAGCTCCCAAGTCCAAAGATTCCATTCCCTCTTACTGATGGCTATGGAATACAGGCTGGGAGTGGCAGTGGCAGAGAGCGGGGGGGAGAGCAATACTGAAGTGAAGCTATCATAGCTGGGGTCTGGTCATGTGGGCAGAGACAAGCATGCTGTCCTCCAAGACTACAGCCAGGTGCAACTTGGGAGCCACTGGAGGGACTGTTGGTGTTGGAAGGCTATGTGTTGCCACCTTTGCCATGGAGAGTGAAGGTCAAATGGCCAATGGATAGGACTAAATGAGCGCCATCATTATTGCAGATCTCCAACATTGTACTACTGTCTCGATTGACCGGAAGAAAAGATCCTTCAAAATGGAATATACTACAAGGTATCAACCCGAAATATTGCTTTTGATCCCCTAGGACCGGGCGGTGATGGGGCCAAATGGCAATACTGTATCGGATTGGGGGCTTTAATTTGGATGCAATACATACGCTTCATTTGTTTTGGGACACGGCCGATGTGGGGCACGGCACGTTTCGCTCGATTACCAAACAAAACAATCATATGGCTGTTGAAGAGAGGAACAAAATTTAGTGTGGTGGTGCTGCGGGGGCCCCAACTCTCCGACCTTGTGCCGCATGTCATGCCAGCGGTGCAGAAAAGGTTTTTGTTACGAGGGTCGGACCTCATGGCACATTCCCTCCTCGAGGAAGGAGGGAGAGTGAGAAGTGCGGGGGCCACAAGTGGGTCTGGTCGGGTTTGGATCCAATTTAACCCACATATAATCTGAAGTTGGCTTTAGAGCTGATAGGTGAAGTTTGAGCCAATCCTTCACTTGGCAGGTTTGGTCAAGCAGAGTCTCTTTTTGGTTGGTAAGCAGTGAGTTTAAGAATAAAAGGCTTGTCTTTTGAACTAATTTTCGTCAGGCCTATTGGAAGTCAAAGTCTTTATTTGAGAGCACGGCATGACGCAAGGGTCTTCACTTCATGTATGACCAAGGACTAAATTGCTTATAGGTTGGATAAGGATTTACTTGTCCTAATCCCATGCGTCGTGAGAGCCGGCATCATGCTGGTTAGGACATTCTGTACCTTAGGTCATTCATACTACACTTGGATAATTTTGAAAATTGGGATCCGGTTTGTGTCTAGGTCAATTCTGTTAGGCTCCTATCTAGATCAAACTATATAAAATCTAGCCTACAATACCGGTATCTTTTTAGTTTAGCATTTCTTTTATAACTGGAAATTCTTTGAGTTGCTTGACCTGAGTTTGTCCTGGGAATTCAGGCCTGTCTCTAGACGGGATATGTACATCATTTAGATTATAAAACGGGCCAGTGGACCAGGTCATAATGATTTCCAAACGTACCATGTGATTTTCTCTAGTGGACGAGCATGCAGATTAGCACTGTCGATGCTGACCAAAAGTAGAGTCTTTATAGTGAAATCCGATTGCAAATTCGTCAATAATCGAGGCATCTTATGTCCATTTTATAATCCTATTTTGAAAGTTGGGAGTACTGAAGAAGGCTAAAGTCTTCAGGTAGCTGGCTCTAATAATATAAATTACATACTGAAGAAGTATTAGCAAGGAAGGATTAGACAGTAAGCACAGGATCGCCATTGTACAGAGCTTGAACGGAGAATACAACTCATTTATTCCTCAAATGTCTCTTCACGAATACTAGTTGATCATATTTCTCAAAATCTACATCAAATTAAGAGACTAAGTCAACTAGCCTTCAATCTCTTTGGTCATCTTAAAGAAGTAAGAAAATTCAGCCCATAATCGGCCGGGGGAGCTTGGGATCAGCTAATTATTGCACCGCGTTGGTAGAATTGACATGAAAGAGACTTCCGTACCTTCCTTAAAAGAAACTCAACTATTTATATGGTGTTGTATAAAACGCTTCATGCCTCTAAGCTTCAAGAAGACATCCATCCAGTCAAGTGACCGGACATATAGCCACAAAAAGCACATATCCGCTATCTTGATATTGATGTTATCTCCTTAATCACCCTATTGTACTTTCATTTTGCCACACTCCGTAGTTACCTTGTACACATTCTTTATCATTAATAAATTTTGGGGGAAGTGTTTCTTCGCTTCCTCTATTACATCTCAGGAAAAAAAAAAAGCTAGTGAGATAATCTTAATTTGATTATATTTGTCGGACACTTGAACTGACCCAGCTGGTTCAGCAAAATGGATGTGGCAATGATCATCAGGTTGTGGTGTGGGAATCAGACACTATTGAGGGTTAGATAGGAGGAAAGGTTAACTTGTTGGGTCAAGGTAGATCAAAGGAAATCTGCCCCCTCTTTTCAGCCTAAATTTGTTGAATGAAATTTACATATTAATAACCTAAAGTCTACTTGGGTGCCATCAAGCTTCTGTATCTGATCGGTTGCAAGATTGAATGTTTAAATTCAAAAAAAATTATTGAAAGATCAAAATTTTATTTTTTTTAAAAAAAACTAACAACAAAGCAAGAAAAAGTACCTATTATTAAATGCTGAATGCAAACGTATAAAAACATAATAAAATACATGTAGATCTTTGCTGTGCACCGTAAGATGCGGTGCACAATGCGTACATCCGCGTGTGCATGCAGCTGTGCGATGCATGCCATATATACTGTTCATCATGCGATAGATCCGTATGGTGCATCGCATGCACAGCAGAAGATCCTTCTCCAATAGTAATAACCAATATTGCAACAATAAATAACATTAGATTGTCCGGAATACTATCATTAGTTCACGAATAAGCAATGTATAGAGCAAAAAGTTTGTGACTCACTGCAAGAAATTGGTTGCTCCATAGTCACTCAAACCATCAGGAGGCCAGCCAAAATTAACTTTGCGACAACATTTATATTTACAAAACATTGAGATCATGTGAGGGGGCCCAAAATGATGTTTAAAGCGGGCAAGCACCCATGACCTATCCATTTTCACGTAGGTGAGCTTCTGGTCCGACCACCACGGGTGGACGACACCCGAAGCCAAAAGTGGCCCTAGGATTTACCACTGGATGGGGACACATGTCCCTCATCCGGAGTTGGACTCCAAACCAATTCTAGTGAAGGGGAGAAAGCATTGGAGACACAGAAAGCTTGGCAGCTTGCTTTCTTTAGCAAATCAAATAGGTAGCTGTTGGGCTTGGTTTTCGTCACCAGATAGTGACGGATGTAGTGAAAGATTAGGAAGGGGTTTTTTTTTAATGTTAGAGAGGAGAAAAAGGCCAAGCGTAAAATCCAGGACTAATGAGTGCAGATCAATGGGCGGGGGGCTTCATCATTAGTAAGATCCTGGATTCCTTCGAGATTCCTCAATCTCTGGGGAGGGGGAATGAGATGGCAAACAGCAAAAGTGGCCTCGTGCCTTGATGCATGCCCTCCTTTACGAGAGCACTCCATAGCCTCTCTTTCTCCCCACTTTTTACTGTGCGTAAGCTTGTGACAGAGAAAGACCATAGATGAATGGGGGCCGGGTACCCTCCTTTCTTCCATGGTTGCAATGCGAACACGAGTTAAAAGTGAGAGAGAGCCCGATTCTCTCAAGTAGGGCAACCAAGAATTAATGCCATAAAAAATTGCACTGGTCGGGCCCCATGGGCTTCCAAAGGAATCAGTAAACTCTAGGCCTTGGTCTTACTTGAACTATTGCTGTAATAGTTAAACATGGAGGACAAGGAATGTGGGAAGTGATGGGCAATGATAAACGTTGAAAGTGACTGGAAGTGGAGAGAAACTTCCAAACACTCTTATCCTATCAGAGAAGCTCAAGAAAAAAGATGAGCCTCCCTATGATTCCACGCGTTAAAAAATGATGGAGGACATTATGATTCCACCCATTAAAAAAAAAAAAAGATGGCGGTTATTGGGCTAAACTTTGGCTTAATGCACTCACATATGCGCATGCTCGAGTCATTGCATGGCTTAGTGTGCCTGTTACGTGGCTGTCAGGGCTATCTTGCCCCCATTCACAGAGATTTTTTGTTGGTAATAGGTAATGATGATGCTGTTCTATAGTAAACAAATGTGGAGGTGAAGAAGGAAAGGTTAGGTTATAAGGAAAGCCCTCCGATGGATTCCCCCGTGTGGTCATTTTTTCCTATATATAATTTGTTAATTCCGACAGATTTATGTTCATAGGTTTTTGTTATGAATGACTTCCACGAGGCCACAGGATCAAGGGAGTCGTGTTTAAGTAGACAACGTGAGTTTCCAATTGGACCACTAATGGACCCAATTGACAACGTGTTCCCACCCAAACTCAGTCAGGTACCCCAATTCATGGTGTAGTGTACGCATGTACATAAACATCAAGCAAAGTGTGGTGTATCATGCACTTGGGACCGCCACTTGCGACTCGACCATGCCTTCTTTCCTCAATCATTCAGCCTCCTGTTCGCACGAAGTATTGATTCATAGTGGATGCAGCAGGAGGTCAAGATACGTCTCTCTCTCTCTCTCTCTCTCTCTCTCTCTCTCTCTACTAATTAATAAAGAAAAAACATGACGACAAAAATATGAAACTCAAACTAAATTCTCAAACCCCTCTCTCTATCTCCAAGCATAAGACTATTTTTTTTTTTTTAGGAGTCCAAAGTGTGGTTGGTAGAGAATATAACACCCACCTCGCACACACTTCACAAAAGTGGCACATTGGCCAGCAATGGTCCTTTCCTCATCCCTCTTTTGCCTCCGAGTCTGTTTGACCAAAGTGCGAGCTTGTCTCCTTGCCTTCCTCGCCATTTAAGGAGCCAACAAGGAATTGGAAGCTTTCAAAGGAGCAGGCAACTCATTGCACCTATTACATTCAGGTATGTTTGGGTGGAGGGAGTTGGGCTTCAATATAGAAACATGAATAAGTGACTTCGGTCCCGTTCCTTGATTGAGAGATATTTCATTTCTATTCCAATTTCAAGAGGGAACGAAAATACTTCTGTTGTGATGTAAAAATGAGGGTACTATTAGTCCCACATTGGTTGTGAATTAAGAAAGACTCTGACTTATATAGAAAGAGATTATCCTTCTCACGTGAGACATCTTTTGAAGGACAAAATCATGAGGCTCATGGGCCAAAGTGGATAATATCTCACATACCGAGCCATAAGTTCTTGGTTGCAACAATGGCGTGCTAAGTAAGGTCGAACCTACAATTTTCTGCGAAGGTTCTTAACCTTGTGGTCGTGGGTTTGAACCCCACAGTAGGCGCCAATGTTGTGGTCAAGAACTCGTGGGTCGAACGGATCGATCTCTTCTTCCGTATACGTGAGGTATTATCTGCTTCGACTTCTGACACTACAACACGGGGCCTTACGATTTTACTCTTTAAAAAATATCTCATGTAGGAGAGATCAATGCGGGACTAATGACGCTCTCCCACCTACACTACAATAGCTCCAATATCTTAAACTCCAATCCCGACTCTCCCATAATATTCAAATCACATTTCGATTTTAAATAGGAACCACACATATCAAAAAATATGATAATTTAATTTTATTTCAATTCATTCTGATTCTGATTCCAGTTACAAAGCGAACACACCCTGTTAAACAAAATAGAGAGAGAGTTGCAATTGTGTATGCAGATAATCATTGAACTTGACCATTACAACCATAATCTTATCTTTTGAATTCATTGAAAGGTGGGCTGTGGATCCTCCCATCATCCTCAAGGAGAGTAGTGGTGGTCCTTAGTGGAGGATATGGACATGAGATTAATCAGGAATTGATAAGGATGTCATGAACTCCACTGCATAGGCCTTGTTTAGCAAGTGCCAAATATTTGTCATCGGAGCATTGCTCCATTCCAATTTATCTCTTTGACTAAAGCAGCATACTCAAATGGTCAATGTCTCTTCAATAAGTTAAACGACTGTCAAATGGAGAAACTGTATCACATGATGCTGACGCTTTCAGTAAGGAATGAGAAGAAGAAAACAAAATAGAAATAGGGCAACGAAGAGCTAGCTCAAACTCGAGCGTGCTCCTTGCCCTCACCCCACACCTAACTCGGTACATCACCCACTTAAAAAAAGAAATAACTCTCGTTTGATAGATAGTGTGTCAAACCCCAGCCACAAGCACGCCTCACCTCCCTATCTACGTCAGTCAATCCAACTAGGAAAATGGCAATATATATACAGCATATACAAATTAATAGTAAAGCCCAAGCCCCCTTTGTTTTTTTAGGTAAAAAGCCAAAGCCCCCTCACTTTCATACTGTAGCCAGCTTGTTTGTCTCATCATCAGAGATGAGACAACGTGCCTCCGAGGTCATTTGATGGAGACGAAGGAAATGGCCACTGTTCTCTCCTCCAATCTATAAGACTGCTGCCGTCATTTCTGTTCCGAGGAGCGATGGAATGCCATGAGCTGTTTAGCCTCTGTCTTCCACCTTTGTTCAATGTCTTGAGCAATCCTCATTGCGTCCATTGACGCCCCAAGAATTCCGCGTTTTGTGAACCCCACTGCATACAGCCCGCACTCCCCTTTCCATCCATTGGGAAAGGGCCTCCTCGGTAGCCCATCTTTCTCCGAGAAGAACTCCCTCTCCTGCCGGACCAAACCAATCGAGCAAAGATGATGAGAAACTGATAGCAACTCTATCAGCACAAGCCTCCTGATTGTAACAAAACTAATTGGGCCAATATATGGAAACATTGTCCCTTTGACCATGGACATTTTGATCAATAGAACAGTGGAAAACAACCGCGGCACATGAATATCAATCACACTATAAGTACCAAGCATCAAGGTCTTGATCTGAATATTTTGTAAACTAATTCTAAATCCTTCCGTTGATTAAAAAAAGAGGTAAGAAAAGCCGATAAAATGCAGCAGGACGTTGTGATGTTTACCTTTAGCCAAGATGGCACATTGCTTCTGTAGCCGGTGGCTAAGACGACAGCATCGAACTCCGACGATCTCCATCTACAAATTCCACTCCATGTCCTGTGAATCTCTTTATCGCGGGGAAGACCTGTACGTGGTGCAAGAAGGAGGTGAGTCAAAGGCAATGACGTACTTGGAGGGAGGGATCGGTAACCCATGAGGCATTTTATTTCTATGGACCTTGATATCTCCAGACTTGATCTTGGCGAGGGTGCCGACGTCGAGGACGGGAGTCTTGCCGGAGAGTGACTTGAGTTCGAGGGGTCCAACCTGGGGCCGCTCGAGGCCGAACCGAGCAGTGTCGCCCAGCATGAGGCGGGCGACGAGCAGGAGAAAGCGATCCACCATTTGCACTGGGAACCACTTGAGAAGCCACATGGACAACCCGAAAGTGGAGCTGCCGAGCATCTCTCGAGGGAGAACGTGCACCTGGCGGCAATAAAACAGGGGAAAAGAGATCAAAAAGGAGCACGGAGATGAGATAGAATGAGCTGTCCAAGGATGTGATGGACAGATCAGAGTTGGGGCATGAACTGGACCCAAACATCAACCTCTGTGGCTTTGCCCATATTGCTAGTAGCAGTACATCTTTGGGAAGCAGCTTTGGTGCAGTCTCCTCATCATCCCCTTTTCTCCGGTACATTCTTTATAATTCCCAGTATTATGACCCGAAGGCAAGTACCTTTGTTCTTCTCATTTATTAAGATTTGAAACGACAAAGGTTGCTTTGCTTGTGGCAATGGGGGCCCATGATATTTTGTACAGCTTTTCATCAACTTTCGGAAAGAAAAAGATACGAGCAGATAAGAGTGGTTTCTGATCGAGGAATAGGGCTCCTTGCTGGGAATGAGTCCCAAGAAAGGGAAGGCCGACTGGAATTTGTGGCTTGGAAAGGAATGCCAGTGGACATTTCACAAGGAAAAAGGCAAACTTCCATGGTGAATCTTTCTGCGCATGCGAAAACCTTGTTTTGTCCCCTAAATTTTTTAAAATACCGCGGTTTAAGTTTATATGCAAGAGGGAGTGCAATACGTGAGCGCTTACCTATCGTTTTACTTTGTTCCTAACGAGTGGTCATGGCACTAGCACTAGCAACAACAATCACAACTATAGCACCATGATGAATTTTTAAACAATAACGCTAATCAAGGACAAAAGCAAATCCAGTTAGTTACCTGCACCCAAAAGAAATAAAAAGAGACCAAGGACCCAAAGAAAATTTTGTTTGACTAGTATCGGAGAATAAGAATATATATAGCTGGGCTCGTCTCATTGTTCTGAAAACGACATGAAATGAAAGCTAAATCTGACTTCCACTAGGAGAGTGCACTTTTGAATGATTTGCAGATAAACCTCACTGCATTTCTAATCATTTGTCTTAATGTGTGAAGGAAAAGAGGAAGAAAAAGGTGTATTGATGTACGTATATGGATCATGGAGAGAAGAAGAGCTCACCGTATTCCTTACGACGATGGAAGGGTAGGCATTGTGATTGCATAGGTCCAAGCAGACCTCCATCCCCGAGTTGCCGCACCCAACGACGAGCACCCTCTTCCCCCTGAACACGCCGCCACTTCTATACAAGCTTGTATGCATGATGGACCCCTCGAACTCCCGCATGCCGTCAATCTCCGGCAGGACGGCTTCGGCATTCTCCCCGGTGGCAACCACCAGCCACCGGCCCACGTACTCCGTCCTCTCCTCCTTGTTGTCGGTCGCCGCCGTCCTCACCCTCCAAAACCCGAGTACGGCGTCGTACTCCGCGCTGACCACCGTCTCATTGAAGGCCGGCCGGATGTCGAACCGGTGGGCGTAGTCCTCGAGGTAGGCGATGAATTGGTGCTTGTCGGGGTACGTCGGGAACGAACTGGGGAACGGCATCAGCGGAAGCTCGCAGAACTGCTTGGGTAGGTGGACGCAGAGGCGGTCGTACGTCTTTTGCTGCCACAGGGAGGCGATGCAGTTGGCGCGTTCCAAGATCAGGCTGGGGACTCCCTTCTCTTTGAGGCAGGCGGCCACCGCCAGCCCCGAAGGCCCGGCGCCGACGATGATGGGCCCCGGGGCGCAGACGCACCTCTCCGCCTTGGCGCTGGCCGCCGGCTTCATCGTCACGCAGTAAGAGTCCGCCGTGGCGCGCTGCCAGTAGTATTGGTAGAACAAGGGGTCATGGAATCGCTTCCCTTCTGCCTCCCTCCAGCAGTCCATGAACAAGTATTAGTTTCGAGTACCTGCTGATCACCACTAGTAGCTGTAGCAGCAGTAGCCGTCACAGAGAGGAGCTATGATTCTTTAGATGATCTTGTGGTGGTAGGAGGATTAATAAGGAGGGTGGATATGGAGAGAGGAGATCCCGAAATCATTTGCTCTTTTTTTTTTTTTTTTTTTTGGCTTTCTTTCTGCTGGTTGAAGCTTATCCACAGGTGGATGAGGCTTGTATGAGAGAAGTATGGGAGTCCTCCTAGTTTTGCTGGAAAGATCTACGGGAGGGCAATAGAGAGCCTTATCCTTTTGGGTGATTTCCGGCGGAGAGGGGAACGAGCCAAGCCCAAGGGCGGGGGAAAGTGAGGGAAAGCGCGGGGGCAACGGGGAGAGAGAGAGAGTCCTGGGGTTGGGGTTAGTTATATTATTCCTCCTGCTGGCTTTATACACATGGGGACTGAGTGGAGTTGTACGTGCGACCTCTCTTATTATTATTATCATTATTATATGATGAACAAAATCCAGCATATGCGATACTATTCCTTTCGGGCCTTTTTGGCAGAGGTAGTTCAGAGATATTTTTTGCTTTTTATTTTTTAGATTTCTAGTTTTTTGGTAGCTGATATATGCACATTATTAGTTTTGATGAATATTATCCTTTAATTACAGTGCACACGATGCTTATGTGCCCTAGGAGTGGGACATGTAAAACTGTTCCCCTCATCTTTAATTGGCAACAAACTGGCAAATCAAATAAAACAAGCAAGTTTAAAACTGGTGTCCAACCCTGAAATGGAGAGAGAGAGAGAGAGAGTCCCAACGTCCTTGAGATTGTGAGATTTCCAATGAGAACGATACGGAGGGGTGGTGGTGGGAAGGGAAGGGATACCGATGGCATTGCATTAAGGGCAAGATGGTTTGAAATTCCATACTAGTGGAGTCCCGAGAGGTACAAAGACGAATGCCTCACATAACTAACCAAAATCTCCATAAATCCGTGAAAGTATCTCGATATAACGGACGACTCGGTAAATCGCCGTAGCATCATGCCATCATCGTGATCTATTTAATAGCACGCATGTGCTCTTTTCCGAGAACCGTTGGCCTCGACGACTTCTCCCCAATTCCTCGCCAACGCCCCCGGGGCCTAGCCCACGAACAAAAATCATATGGGGCGGGCACAGAAAAAAATTAATAAATAAATATGATATGAGCCTCTAATTTTGCCACATCCTCCCAAATGTCCACTTAAAGAAAAAAAATAAAAATCAAAATTCAGCCATTAGTCTTATAATTATAAAAAATATGAGATCCTCTTATTTCTATTTTTTATCGATATTATCATGATTTTAATAATATAGAAGATACCAATAATCCCACATCGATTGTGAGTCAAGGGGGGACTCGCGCTTACAAGAAGAAAAAAATCCTTTCTACGTGAGGCATCTTTTAAAGGGCAAAACCGTGAGGCCCATGGATTTTAGCGGATAATATCTCACATGACGGGTCGAGCCCTTATCCGTAACAATAGCACGCCAGATTCCTTAGGACTGAGATCCGTCTCGACTGACTGTGGAACTCCTCGGATTGTATACATCGGAGTCCCCCTTTGTGGTTCTAATAATGTGGAAGGCACCAATAGTCCCACATCGATTGTAAGTCAAGGGGAACTCGCGCTTATAAAGAGAAAAAAAAATTTTCCACATGATGTGCCTTTTAAAAGGCAAAATCGTGAGGTCCATGAGCCAGAGCGGACAATATCTCACGTGACGGATCGAGCCCTTATCCGCAACAGATATAAATTATAAAACAAGATAATACATACTAAGCAAATTAATTATTTAATAACTTAATACATATCTTTATATAAATCGATACATAGTTTGCAGAATATAGTAATTACTATAGTATATCATCTGACAATGCCCACTGAGCAAATTAATCATCAAATAAGTCAATATATATTCTAGATAAATCAATACATAGTTTTCATAATATAAAATTTATCAATATACAGTATATGGCCAGCTAGCACACACTTAATGTTAGCCATCTAGCAACGTAGTATACAAATTTGCTAAATATGTATCACCTATCAGTATAATATATATTTGGTGAATTATATATTCAAAAAATTATATATCAATTTATTTAGAGATATATATGAATTTATTTGGCAACTAATTTGCTTGATGTGTGTCACTTGATCATTTAGTATATACTAACAAAGAGTATGTTATGAAAATGAGAAAGAAAGATAATATCATATTTTTCTAAATTATGAAACTGATGATTCCGTTAGTAAAAGAAGTATTTGATTTTTGGTTTCTACTTTAAGATGGGTTTTTAAGGGACATATGGCAAAATCAAAATCATGCCCCATAATTCTTTCTCTAGTGCCATCCCATATGATTTTTGTTCCCGAACTCACATTAGATCTCTCTCTCTCTCTATCAACCAATCAATTATTCTCACTGCACATATATCTTTCTCTCTCTATCAATCAATCAATTATTTCCGCACTACGTGCACCATGCAGCCATGCACATAGCCAAACACAACAGCTCGTTTCCATAGACCCCATTCATTAAATACTCATCTTGATGCATCACTATATGTTGTAATCAATGGTGCCCAAACCAAAGATACTGACGAAACTCGAGAGTGGTTAACCCTAGGGGTGGTCTCCAACTTATGCATCAATCATCGACCTGCACATCAACCATCGACTTGCACATCGACCTACACATATAAAGTAGCCGATGACCCCTACTTTAATCGATAAATTTGGAAGAGTTGATTAAGAGATTCCACATATCCTCTCCAACCATGTGACTACTAGGAGCAACTAACCATAGATCGGATAAGACAATAACAACCTCCAAATCCTAAAAATCAGGCTAAAAAATTTTGGGATGACACACCTGAAGAAGCCAGGACAATCTCTCACAACTCCTGTTACAACCCTTGCCTCGATCTATAAATAGAAGTAATTAGGAAATCCTAAAGTGCATTATCTTTCTCATATGTGCTCCTTCCCATCTGTTCTGCAAGTTTCTGATTTGAGTGTCGGAGAATTTTCGCTGAAATTAATTTCGATCAAAGACTTGTTTTATAGGTTCGATTGCCATCGCCTTACTGATCGTCGCCTAGTTCCAATCAATCTAGCCCACGTCGAGAATCTACAGCAACACCACGTAAATAAGCAATTTGTGATTTCTGAATGTATAACAATATGATACATGTAGTGTAGAAAATCACCTCTCCTCTCTCTCATGCGTATCCGCACACTACAAACGTTTACTCCGAGGCATACGGTCAATTCAACCTGGATGAGATTTTCATTTTTCTTTAAAAAAACCATTGGATTAGGATCCTGAACATGGCTTGGATTATTAAATTCACTATAGTTTTATGGAACAGGCATTATAATTAATAACTATTGGAATTTATTCATCATTCTGTTGCTTTAGTTGCAAATGTTTTGGTCAAAGTTCCCAACTTGTAATGGCCACATTTGGATTGTTAGCTGATCTTTTGGTTGTTTATTATGTAAGAGGTATAACTATAACAACACCGCCCTCAACTTCTTACCATCTTAATTCAGTGATGCAGCATCTGCTATTATGCGGGGGTGCTAGTTCGCAATTAGAATCAGAATCGGAATGATCAAATTTTTCGAAATATTTAGTTCGTAATCGAAATCAAAATCGAAATGAAAATTTAAATCTATAAAGAAGAGTAGAAATTGAGTTTTAGATAGATTGGATCATTTTTATTCTATTTTAAAATTAAAATCGAAATAAAACTCTCTTCAATCAAGTGACTGAAATAGAAATGGGAGTCATCCATTCTGATTTTCATTTCAGATCTCAATTTTTCCTAACTAAATACCTCTGCGTGCCCATCATATTTTTTGTATTGCTTCTGGAAATAGAATCTGAGAAGAGGAACTCGGATGACTAACCATAAATAGGAGATAAAAGCACAGGAGCGTTCATGGTGAAATCTTTATAAGAAACTGCATGAACGATCAACTAATATAATTTTGTGCTCTCTTTACGCGTGTGCATGTGGACATACAATTTGAGAGACATTTTGTTGCCGTTGACTGTTGACAAAGCAAACACGAGCAAGCAGAATTGATAACTCGCGTACACTAATTACATCGAAGGAATTTTGAAAAATCAAATTAAGAAGCCTGGAAGCAAGAACCTGATCATTTTAACCTTAGCCAAATATATCTTGCGACTATCTAAATAACGAGTATAGTTTTGAAAATTGAAATGAGGTGTCGATTATTTAGATTGATTAGTGGTTTTGGAATATGTCACAAAAAGCAAATAGATCAGTAAGATGACCTAAAAAATGCAATGTTTATATGTAGTGAAAAATCACAGTTTTCTTTGTTATCTCAAAGCATGATTTTTTTGGAATCCGCTGGATGATTTTCTGAATTTTAATGTTTCAAGATACTTTGAAAATTTAGATAATCTCTGATTGAAGGATTTCTTTGAGAAGAGTTTCTTTAGTTTTGTCTTCAGCCACATCTCTTACTTTCAGAATTTCATGTTACCATTTTTTTTTTAAATTAAGTATTTCATTCTAGAATGTACTTATTTTTGAAAAGTCAAAATTGTCAAGAGGGTATATGTTTGATATTAGAAGTGATATTGTTGATATTCATATTGTCCAAAGTCATTCAATTCCAATCATAAATACTATAAATCCAATCAAATATCATGATTGGTCAATCCAAATAGACTCGCATTGCAATATCCCCCAGTTCACAGGTGTTATAATCTGAATATGCTCTAATACCATTTACCACAACATAGGATCTCATCTAAAAAAAATTAATCAAAAAATAATATTTGAATTTCTAAGCCTTATATAAATAATCGAGATTCATCTAATACACAGTCGCATCAATACAGATCCTTAGATGATAGTAAAGTTCTATATAAAATTATCTTCAAATCCTTGCTCCAGTTCTAAACACTAAAATATTAACCGCAACTTGTATTTTCTTATCACCAACTTGAATCTGGCCATAAAGAATGGCTAGATTCGGCTTTTCTTGGGTCATAGTCATCATGTTGATGAGATTATCCGGGGGATCACTACTTCTCTTAACCGTGTGGCTATTGGCCAGTATTGTTTTTATTTTTAATTGAACTACCTCACCCTTTAAATTATAATGGTATCACATATCTTGTTTAAAATAATTAAGGAAAGAAAAAAAAAGAGGAACAAAAGACACAGCTATTTGGATGCTTAAAAGTTCCTAGCCATTAAAGCACATCCAGCACTTTTTAGATCCTTATTAATTTAGTGAAAATATAGTGCCAAAGACAGTGAATGAAATGGTGGATTTCGGTAAGATGATGAAAAAAAATTCGCATTCCATGACCTCATCGATAGTTATCTAGATTGAACAAAGCATACTCGTATATATAATATTCAGATCAATTTAAATAATGGCACAAATAAAGTGAATCCTATCCAAAGAGTGTAGGCCATACTAATATGACAACATTTAACTAAAACAGCACTTAACCGGCCCTCAAAAGATATGCCGACTGCCGACACCACTAGAAAACGTAGCATCTGCTATGAAGCTCCCCAACCATAAAATGCTTTTTTTTTTTTTGGTAAAAACCATAAAATGCTTAAAAAGTAGAAGCCACGACTCCAAATGCCCTTTTTGTGAACAACCTATGAGTTGCTTTAGTGTATAATAGGAACTTTCCATGAGCTATTTGGGTTTTGTTAGATGGCTTTGCACCCTTTAATCACGAAGCAAATTCTCCACTCCCTATGGGAATTTAAGGGAATAATTGACACTCCCCTGCAAACTAAGCTATCACGTTTGACTTGAACAAACAACATCTTCGTGGTCCGGGACATAAAATAGTGGCTACTCCCTTTGTCTACTTTGCAGACTGGGTTTGATCAGCCACGAACTAAAGATTGTCTCTTTGTCGTTTTTTTTCTTTTTTCCTTTTTAACCTCAGTTTCATGGTGAACTTAAAAAAAGCTTCGAACCTTTATGCTTCAGAATGCTTGAGTTTAGGCAATGAAGAAAGCGACCAACCTTGGGAGACACCCCCCCACATCAACTCAAAGCAATGGCATTAAAAGGGAGCGGCGGAGAGCCCCATTGCGAGTGGGTTAGGTACGGGTCGTAAGCGTGGGCCGCTGCGTAGCCTACTCCGGGAACCGTGGGATGACTGGCGTGTGAACTCGGAGTGGGATGTGCCAAACCCTTGTGCCACGCATGTCTGCAGAAGTAGAACTATGGAGGGCCCACCAGATTGCCCTTGCCTGTCCGATGTCGGTCCAATCCATGGAGAGATTATTGCGCCACGTCGGAGTTCATTACATGCCATGTCATTGCCACGTCGGAATGGGTGATATGGTGGGTTCTTCGTAGCTAAAGAAAAGAGTTTCAAGAGCTTGCTGATCACTAGTCTGTAAACATACAGAGTTGTGCCATTTTTTGTATGAGATAAAAGCGATCTCTTCCGTGGGAATCGATTGATACATTTCTGACGACTTCATCTAAATGGATTCAATAACTCAGGGTGATATCTTCATTATATTTCTGAATAATCATAGCAGCAGCAGCAATAGTAATGTTATACTAAATGAAAACTTTAAACCTGTCTAAATGAAGTCGCATCAAAGAGTCGTTACCTTTTATTGCGGTAGATTTAGAAAGTTCTTGCAGTTTACACAACAACTCGGTATTGCGGCCAACCCAGGCAAGAGAAAACAGGTCACATCTCGATGCCAATTGTTTCTTTCAAGCTGTCTAGATAGTGGAGAATGGAAGAATAATAATTTGCTGACTGATGACTATGGTCAATTTCGGGTGCACTAGTGGGTCAAAAATCAATATGGCTTTTGAGAAAAATTATACTTTATAATTCTCTCAATAATCCCTATTTAACAATGCCGTTATTTAAAATATTACTGCCAATACTTCACTGATCTACCTGACAGTAGTGATATATTTGACATTGAACTTAATGTAATATTTATCAGTGTTCAAATTGAGATGCGAACGGCTTAAAGACCAAAGACATGACTAATCTTCTAATCGAAGGAAATTTCAAGAGATAAGCATGTGCTCCAAGGTTCTTCAATGGAATAAGAACTTAAATTCTTAGTTGGAATGAGACATTGCAGCCAAAAGCAGAAATCATCATAGCACAGGAAACTTTGATTTGGATCCTAAAGGCTCCATCCGTCCACTTCCATATTTTGTTTTTGTACTTTTCACTGGCCATTTCCTGAAACATCTCTTGACACGAGTAACAGGCAAAGTAGCTTGGAGAATTAGATAAGTTGAAGCGAATCTCGCAGCTAGCAACCAGAGATCAACTCGATGGCCTATATCATGACCTAAGAACTTAAATACTGTGATGTGAATGCACAAGGGAATGGTGGTTTGATGTGATGCAGTTATATATATATATATATATATATATATATATATATAAGAGATTGCAGTTAAGCGCATGCTTGTTTGGAATACAGTTAAAAAGTGTAATGCATGAAACGTGGATGTAATGAAAGCCAATGCTAGTTCTTTTTTTCTTTTTCTTTTTTTTTTTTTTTTTGGGATAAAAAGTGAGGTCGATGCTAAGCTGAAAGCTAATATAGGTGGGCCTGGGCCCCTGTGCTTGGAGACTATAGGGCCGAGTTTGGAGGAGAGGGGAGCTGACCTTTGTAAGTACAATAAGTTAGTTGGCCCGTAGACGATGTTTCCCAATGAAAAAGCAAAATAATAGTGATGATATTAAAATAATAAAAGTTGACGTTCGATCCCATATTGCACGATGGAACGTTCCTTTTTGGTCAAGATATGAACGACAAAATATTTATTTGGCCGTATGCTTATTTGAATTATTGAATTTAGACCTATTCAGCGACGGGAAAAAAAAAAGTGATGAAAGAATCAGTTTTCTTATATATGTATATGAACAGGCACATGGAACAAAAGTTGGCTAGAATAGATATATCGCAGTACTTTAACACGGAGAATGTCTTCACGGACTTACGTGGGTAGGCATGGATAAAATAAGAGAAACACAGAGGAAACTAACATTAAACATTGCGCATCAAGGATGCGTTTAGTTATATTTTTTAATTTTTAATTTTTAATTTTTTTTAAAAAAATATTTTTTTTAATTTTTATTATTGAATAAAAATAAAAATATGTTTAAAAATTAAGATGTTATAAAACAAAAAGTAGATGGCAGATGAAGTGCTTGACGAGGAAAAAGAGTTCAGCAAGAGAAGGAAAAAGAGATGGAGAGGCAAAGAGCTCGATGAGAGAGAAAGATACAAGCTTTTCCTTCATTGATTTGATATTTTAAACGTAAAAAAGTAAAAAAAATAAAAAAATAAATTTTAAAAAATAAAAATTTTTATTTTACATATAAAATAATTATTTTAATTTTTAAATTTTTAATTTTTTATTTTTCATAATATTATCAAACATTATTTTTTGATTTTTATTTTTTAAAAATTAAAAAATAAAAAAATATATTTTTTAATGACTAACTAAATGCATCTTAAATTTGAGAGAGAGAGAGATTGCATGCAAATAATAAATAACTCACGTCAAGCTTAACTGCATTCTCTATTGTGCGCTCTTTATCGGCTGATTTGCCTCCCGCAACCTACAGAAAGTCTCACTTGGACCTCAGAAGGAAAATTAAGGGAATATCTAACTCAAATCTATTGCAGCCCCATCCCGTCGCAAATATGGGATATCAAATGGCCTACGTTCCAATGTCGATCATGATCCTTTGCTGATTGTTCTTGTTTATGTGTGTATATATGTAAATTTTATTATGATATTTTAAAAAATAATTTAATTTTTTTATAATTAATTTATTTTTGATCATTGGAATACAAAATGTGCATGATTGATACAGTAAAAATCTTAAAAAATAAAATTAAATTGAATATCAATTTTTTAAAAAAAAAATCTTTTTGTCACCCTTCATCTTTCAAATCATGTTTTTTTGGCAGGGATGAGTGGTCGAGTTGAAAAATACCCGAAGAGAAGAAGTTGGGTGGTGTGCACCAAGGGCAGAGGAGGAGGGGCGGGGAAGGACAGCAGTGTTGTCACCAAGGACGGATGAAGAAGAGAGAGAGAAGGAGGAGATGGGGGTGTGCACGGAGGGCGGAAGAGAAAGAGCAGGGTGTCGGGGTCATCAATAAGGGCAGAGGAAAGAAAGAGAGTGGGTGTGCAAAAGAGAAGAACAAAGAAGAGAGGGGAGAGGGGGCCACAGTGGAGAAAAAGAAAGGAGAGAGGGTGGGGGGGCGGCACAGAAGGCGGCGCAATTGCAGGACGAGGGACGACATAAGCACAAGGGGCAGGGGGAAGAGGTGGGCATGGTAAGGAGGTGGCACGGTCATCGATGGAAGAGTGGCTGCCTACAGTGGAGAAGAAAAAAGAGCAGAGAGGTGGTGCGGTTGCGGGAGGAGGTGCAGCCTGCGATGGAGAAAAAAAAAGAGTATGAATGCGATGCGGTCGTAGGAGGGAGGGGAGGCCTATGATAGAGAAGAAAAAAGAGGGAGGAGGCGGTGCAATTGCAGAAGGGGGGTGGCACGAGCATCCAGGGGGATGAGGGCATGAGTGACAGTGGAGGGTGTCAGAGAGAGGAAAAAGAAGACCGCAGGGTGGAGTGGCACGAACGTTGAGGTAGAAGGAGAAGACAGCCGTAAAGGCGAGCAACGGGCGGGCGGTGGCGAGGAGAAGTGAAGAAGAAGATGGAGGAAGATACAAAATAATAAAATATAGAAAAAAATAGTAATGTAATATCTTAAATTTTTTTCATAATAAAAAATTATTAAAAAAATACTATAACATAAGCCATATATATATTAGTTCATATTTTTTTGACCTCAACGAAAAGATTTCTGATTCTGTCTCTTCTAGATAAAAAGAGACATGTATATATGTATGTATGATCTCAATTAATATTTTCCACCTCAACAAAAAGATATTTTCTTATTCCACCTCTTCTAGATAAAAAGAGACGCGCGTGTGTGTGTGTATATATAATCTCAACTAGATTAGTACATATATTTTCGACCTCAACAAAAAGATGATTTCTGGTTCCGCCTCTTCTGGTTCCGTGGGACCTAAGCGAAGTGAAAAAGTAAGTCCCTCGCTGTAGATTTCAAAATATGAATTTTTACATAAACTCTTATAACTAATCGAGGCAAAATCATTTGCTGATATGCACATCAAAAAAATAAAAAACCCACAATTGCATGGAGTAGTTGGGCTTCGTTAAAAAAATATATATAGAGTGATTTTAACATCAATGATGTACCATGGAGTAACAATTCCCAAAGTTGATAACTCCTACAGCAAACTCAAAAACGTCATGTTTACAAAGAGAAACCAATATTTTTACCAAATTTTCAAAATCACCAAATTATCTTCTTGTCACTCCATTATACTTCCTCCCTTGACGCTATGACTCGAGATGCAACTCAAGAAGTGGTGACCTATCTGATAACCAATAAATGGGTAGCCTTACTGGTAGGGGATACAAGAAAGCTCACTGTCTGGTATGTATAGGTTAAAAAATTTCATATTTCCAAACGCTGAATACTATTGGTGCAAAGCAAGCGTGTTCCATCACACTCTCTATTCCATTAATTCTCAATGCTTACATCCACTTTCGAAGCAATATAACTCCAATTCGATCCCTATAGGTTAAAAAAAATATATTATTATCAGTAATAATGATCCTTCTCTCTCTTAAAAGGAGATCCCTTTTTATAGCACTTGTCCTAAGGACATCATTAGTTAAATTTAATATATATTATTCCTGAGATCCTAATCCCACCTTTCTATAAATTAATTTTTTATTTATGCATAGAAAAGCATGTTCTCTAATCACTTCAATGATTGTTATATCTTTCAATACAGTGAGCTGAAAGTTAGCTTTCTTCAAACCTTTTTCTTAATATCAAATTACTCCGAGGTTCCTTGAACATCAATTTGTTCTCAACAATGTGTCAATTTGAGAGAGCTATGTTGGAGTAAAACATCACCAAGATAGGTGGAATCTTTATTCGTGTTTGGATATCCTTATTCTAAATAAAATAAGAGCTTATTTCACATTATTCCCCCAAACACTAAAAAACATAATAGCGGGCCCCGCAAATTTAGCAATTCTGATCAATCCTGCATTAATTGCACTTTATTCCCAGCTACCCTGGTTTAGCTATTACATGATGGACCATGAAATAACTTATTCTAGGTCTTTAATGAGTATTAATTACAATATATTTTTTTTTGTTATATGGAATAATACTGCATTAATTACATCTTATTTCTAATGAAATAGTAGATTTCCAATCAAATAGAAATTTGAAATAAGCACGGTGAATAACAATTCTCTGAAAATTCATATTCCTATTCCAAAAATACAAAAAGGATAACCAAACACTGCTTATAAGGTTCAGTTTAACTTAAAATAGGATATAAAGTTCTTATCCCTACCTTTCTATCTTTCCCCCCATATCCCTACCTTTCTATCTTCCCCCCAATATCTGCTCATGGCAAAAGTAGGACATAGAATTCATTCCGCATCATTTCATCCACTTCTCATGAGCTTTTTGCAAGCGAGAGGGGTAGATCCCTGAGGGGCACTTAAGTTCGTATAATAAGGAATTGAAAGGATGATTGGACCGTCATGGAGGTATGACTTTTCCATGATTTATGAGTGCTTCTGCTTTTGTGGTAATATCCTTTTCATGATGCACAATTAAGGGAAAAGTATGGCACTAAAACCAGAGAACATTCTACTTGTACTTCCTCCATAAAAGACACCTACTAAACTCCACTTGTCCTAATTTTGATTTAGGCGGTTCCTTGGATGGAAGGGGCATATGAGGCTCCAATTGATCGAAATAAAAATAAATCATTGTTAGGTAGAAGTTTGTTTAAGTTTGGAGATATAGGAAATTAAAACTAGGATGGTGGGAGCTAGGGTTGGCACCTCCCATCCGGCCACTATAGCAAAATATAAATGGCCATGTAAAGAATAACTACTAGAGGGGCAGGATTTAGATGCATATATGTAATGGCTTTCGTACGAAAGAAGAAGGTTAGTGCGTATGCAAACACACACAGCCGTCTCGCCAAGGGAATCCTCCTTGGGGTGGGAAAAGGGATAAAAAAGAACTTTGGCTGAAGGCACCAAAAGCAAGCTCCTTCGTTGAAGCGACAAAGCATGGGATATTAAAATAGAATAAATTGCTACCAGAACAAACAAATTTTTCTTTTCCTTTATCTTTTCTTTTCAGTTTTTTGAGCATGCTAAAGTTAACAAGTGGAATAGATGGAATCATGAATGTGGGAAGCAGACGTGTGTTTAGTCTATATATATATATATATATCAACTGTGCATTGGATAGGTTCCGTCTCTCTACGAGATCAAAAAATTCAAAAATGACCTTCCCACTAGTTTTTTGAGAAGAGATTGTGGGCCACGACAAATGATATTACTACAGTACCAATTCATTAGAATTGGTCATAGATTTATCATGACGCTTATAATTAAATTTGAATGAATTTAAATTTTTAATCTGAAAAAAAATTAAAATTTAAATAATGAAAGCATACAAAGATCCATACAAATGTGCATTCAATTTTCTAATGACTATATATTGGATTCAAAAAAATCAAAATAATATCTTTCAACTGATCTTTTTAAGTGAGATCCTAATTTATGACAATGAATTGCTTTCATTATAAAATAATAAAATATATTAATTAAAGTAAATTAGCTCTCAAGGAGAGACGACTTTCCCCAAAAGTATGCTGAAATTTTGCCAGCCTTGGTGTATATAGAAAAGAATTTCAAGCAATGCCGAAAGCGGTAGCTTGCAATAAGTGGGTTCAGACGGAAATCACCTCACACTTCTACAGCATGGAGCAGACGCAGGCATCTTGCAAGGACTTCACTCGGCAAGATGTCATGCATGAGATCAGGACTCACAAACAGAGTTATGTCGGCAGTGGGCAGGCCCGAACCGGATGGTTATTATGTTGACGTGACTTTGCTGGTGTCGTTGTATCAGGTCCGTTTATGGTAATGGAACGAAAAGGACAAAGAAAGAGAAAAAATAGTTATAGAATAATCATGAATTCTAAGTGTAGTTAAGAGACAATTAACAATTGGGAATAATTACTGGACCTTCTCTATTGTATTTCCTTAAATAGATATATATATAATTTTATTTACCAAAATATATATAATTTTATAGAACACAAATTTCATGATACATGGAATAGCTGGAAATACAAATCTCATAATGTTAGAAATAGCTATGAGGTATGTGCAATAATAAAAATCAATAATAATTATAGAGAGATGAAAATGTATGTGTTTAAGAAAGATAAGAGAAAAATAATCCTTAATTATGGAGAACGTAAGTATGAAAATGAATCTTGATAAGGCGCACTATCTGTAAAATTATTATTTTTTTTAATTTTTATAGATCGTAATGATCGTGGGGAGATGAGAACATGCATGCTTGAGTAGGTTGCCTAACAGGCATGGCCTATAAAATTATTCTTTGATAGGCTTCACTTCTTTTTATCCAACTTAGAGTTTATGTAATTTGTAGTGGTGTCTGATTTTAATTCCAGTTTACAAATCTGTCGTTTTAAAGTACGAGTGTTGGTCAAGCAATGGACTCGTAGACCAGAGATTAGTCCTTTTAGCTCAAAGGAGGTCATGAGGTAAGAGTGTATGTACTATTACTACTTACTAGTTTAAGAACCATGCGTGCAATTGTGCATTTGTTTATTAACCGAATCTGGTAGCACTTTAAGTCTCATTTGTCATCGAAGGAGATGTTGACATTTCATGAATGCTAGAACATCACTGTACCATCATCTATCTTAATTCACTTATTAAATCTGATGTGATTAAGAAATGAAATCAGCTGTATGTCTACATAAATCCTTAGATACTCCTCACATACTCCACTTATATAAGCCTTAAGGGTGATTTTCTCTAATATCACTTGTAACAGCCAACACCTCATCTAAAAAGAAGTTTATCAAAAAATTTTATTTAGATTTTTTGATTTTATATATATACCAACATTCATCGGACATATAGCCAATGCAAAACTAAACACATACCATCATAGATCTTTATGACTTCTACAAAAGAGATTATCAAAAATATAGAAGCTTGGTACCTAACGTACATGCTTCTTTCTAATGGGTGCCTGGGCCATAATTTAGCTTAGGTCCAACCAACCATGATTCATGCAGCATAAATGCTGATTTTGCATCTTAGGCAACATGGAACAAGTTGGATGCAGACTAAGCGCATTAGCTGGATGCCATCCCCCTCATGGCAAAGGTCTGAGAAGATTCCAAATTTGTGTGGCTGCAAGAGCTAGTGGAGATTGAGTTTTGGGTGCCAAAATATAAGCCTAACAGTGAGATATAGCTTGATTAAGAATTTGTTTGGATAGTTAGACCCAAAATCCCATAAGATTCATGATTTGAGCCGGTATAACCATCAAAAATATTAAATTATAGGTTAGACCTATGTGTACAACTATCCAGAACTATCTTCTATGTGGGCCGGCCCAAATCTCATAGGATCCCCATAAGATTCAAGCCGGCCCACATAGAAGATAGTCCTGGATAATTGTAAATATAGACCTATCCTAGCCTATAATTCAATGCTTTGGAGGTCCCTATGAGATTCAGACAAGCCCACATAGAAGATTGTCCTGTATAGTTATAGACCTATCCCAATCTATAATTCAACGGTTTTGGTGGTTGGGCCATGAATCCTATAAAATTTTGGATCTAACCATCCAAACAAGCCTTAAAAGATTACGGAGAAAAGCATATCAAATTGTAGGTTGGTTAGATCGAGTAGCTGACTAGCTTCTTGTTCTTTGGTGCATAAGTTAACTGGGTGAGGCTGCCACTCTCTGGAACTAGAATCGTCTACTAGAATCGTCTACAGACACGGACATCGTATCTACCCAAAATTTGAAAAAAGAAAAAGAAAAAATCGTCTACAGACACGGACATCGTATCTAGCCAAAACTTGAAAAAAGGAAAAAGAAAAGGTGTGACATAGATGCTTGAATGAGGACATCAGTAGGTAGTCACTATTCAGAAGAACATTGATCTTAATGAGATAATGAGAACATTGTACCAAGGTCTCAGGAAACAGAGTCAGGCCCTACTTTAGCATCCTTCAACCCCATCCTGTGAAGATATTCCCAGATATTTTCATCAACCCCATGTGACTTGACAGATCCAATGAAGTTATGTATGCTAGAGCTATGTCAGCCTCTCAGCAACATGAAAAAGAAACGGTGTACATGAGTTCAATGTGATCATAATACACCAAATCATCTTCATTTCAAACTCCTCCATTAACCTTTGCTGGATACCTCAAGGCCAACCTTTTCAAAGACAGTAGGGTAGGTAAAGAAGTAATGATAAGAGCCAGACTTTTGGTTGAAAGATCATCTCCACAAGAAACACAAGATATTTTTCAGGAAACATCTACACATTTGGATCACCTTGTCATCCTCATAAAGATTGGAATCAGTCCTTTATGAGACTGTCATAGCAGTTCTGCCTCAGGATTCCACTACCACTTTGTACAACTTGGGTTTCAGCCCTTGAATATTGCTTCTAATAATAGACGAACAAAGCAGCTCATCACCAAAGCATCTCAAAGTGTGACACAGGTCCCCACTATCATTTCAGATGGACATTTCAACTCCCAAATCATATAGGCAATTCGATGTAAAACAAAGGTGCAAATCATATAAATCGTACAGGAAGTCTGGCAGTGAGATTCACCTTTATTTTTGAACAAAGTAACCACACATGCTTTTGGCTTACCAGAATTTGATGCCAATAGCAAAGGGGTCCTGCACATCAACAAAGATAGCATGAGAATAGTGATGAATCTCACAAATTGTCGGTGTTGCAGCACCAGTGGTACTTCCATTGAACTTGAGGAGTCAGAACACAACAGATCCAATCTTATTAACTTGCAAACTCACCCTTAATTAATATTAACTGCATAGAATCCAGATAAGTGCATGAACAAAGCTTCAATTTTAGTTTATCCTCCCAGTATACACATACTAAACCTACAAGAGTATCTAAGGGCATTAAAAATGTAGCCATCATATAAACAAATATTAAGAGGTAGAGATGCAGGAGGCAGCTCACTTTATGTAATTTAATATTAAGGTAACCTGTTTCTAGTATCTCTTTTTGGATAGTTTATGTAAAATTAAGTCAATCAGCTTCTAATATCTCTTTTTGGATGCCTGATCCTCAACAAATATCAGATGCCCTACAAAAGCAGCATAAATGAAATCAGAAGCACAATTAATCCTCAACTTACAGAAACTGAAATAAAAAATTACCACAAGAAATACAGACATCTACATCAATATATATGCTCTAGTAATTACTTGGACCATGAATGTTATCAGCCCTGTGCTAAACCACCGGAATCCCAAAATGCTTCTTGAATTCTAATAAAATGCAAGGCTAAATCATAGAGAGAAATTGCCCCAGACCATGAATGTTATCGGCCCTGCACTAATAAAAGGTCATGGAAGCTGCCCCAGACCTTTGCAACTGCCTCTTCATTCAGTGTAAAGGAGATGAAAGAAATTGCAGAACCAACCCTCAATAAACATGCAGTACATAGGTCATCAGTCATCCCTATCACTTAATTGCACTTGTAAACCAGATCTACACTAATGTTGCTAAAATTGAAAATTTTTATGCCACAAAAGTAATGAACTAAAAGCACTGTTTCAAGATGAAATGTGATAGAGAGCATTGTATCGAGATGAAATGTACAACACATCGCATGAACCTTAACTGGAGAAAAAAACACTGGAGGCAAGTTCAAAATTCTGTCATCTGAATATATGCTACAGAAAAAATAGTTTAATCAAAAGTGGAAGCTTGCAATACTTGGGCTTTCCCACCGAAGATTAAATGCTTGTTTCTACAGTCTTGTGAATAATAGTCATGGCCTATATTGTCAAGCCTGCCTCATTATTCTTTTTGTTGATGCGTATGAATAAGCCAAATGACAGTATCAATGGTGTGAGGACTGTTAAACCTCAATAAGTAAATAAAGTGTTTCTCGTGTTAGCCCCAACTCTTGCCACTCCAAGGGAATATACCATTACCACCCTTATGAGTAAATGAAATACATGCCCATGTTAAAAAAAAAAATCCCATAATCAAGAATCGGGGATGAAGTTTAAAGGTGGTATAGCATCTTTAGCATGTCCCAGTTACAATAACAGGCACCAAACAAGAGGTTTCAGCACATCCTAAAATCCCCATAATTAGCCAAAATTATGCTTCAGAATCATCCATCTAAAGCTGAAAGGGCATTTATTAAAAGATCAGCAAAATTTAGACCCAAAAGTATGCATAGGTGAAGGGACTTCCAACAAGAAGGCACAACCCTATATTCAATTTCAAAACAGTCCTTAAAAACAAATTCCAAGTGATTTCATTTTGCTCTATCAAAGTAATCAGGGCCAGCTGGACAAGGGTCTTACAGAGAACAAAACATAACTTTTTGTAAATAGTCATACAATTGAGAAAGCAGACGTCACAGCCCTGTCCCCACCTTTCTCACTAATTTTTGCTGGACAAGATATAGAGCAAGATATTCTTTCTAAAAGGATGGAACCTAGTTAAAGGGCTAATTTTATGTTGACTGCCAGTTGCAAGGATCTCCTCAATCCTTCCCTGAAGCCTTCTTAACTTGAAGCCCACAACAGGCCCCATTTAATGGGAAAAGTTTTGAAGAGGATTTTTTTTTTCAACCACCAAAAGAAAAATTGCAGATAAAAGAAAAAAATAAGAAGTTTTTAACATTGATCCCATGAGAAGTTTCAATTGCAGATAAAAAAATAAGAAGCTTTAATGGGTATCTTTTATTTCATGTGTAAAGTGATGCATTTGAATGAAGAATTAAAGGCTATGGAGAAGTACAGACAAAGCAAAATAATTAATTACCAGGATGATGGATATGCTTCTGCTCAACATGCAACCCCAATGACAAAATGCATTCGGTAACATACATAATAGGAACCCAAACTGCTTCAGAATCAAAGCTTCCAGAGATATTCACTTTCAGCCTTAAAAAGGATGAGAAAATCATCTACAGAAGGGAAATGAGAGAGTACAAGCAATAAAAGCTGTCAACGATGGAAGGGAGTGGGGAGGGGAGGTGGGGGGGGCAATAATTAATATTTTCTTAGATTCACTGTTTCAGAATTGTTATCAGATGGGACTTTTAAAATTTTGAAATGCTTTTATCTTATTTGTTTACAGTCCAATTAATGTGTAAGGTCAAATCTTAGTCATGTTCCAAGTGCCCAAATATTAATACAAGAAGGTTGACAACTGCTTTAGGATTAAGAAATATCTATTTTCCTCAGTGTCTTGACTCTTGAATATGGGTTCGAGTAGAGCGACAATTTTGTATTAGAAGGAATTGTAGACTCCATATCATTCTTCCACCTCTTCTCATTCCAGATTCCTCTTTTTTTTCCCCCCCTAATTATCATCTTCTACCTACTGATACTGAATCATAAAGCTTATCATTGCTAAGTGTATAATTGCTATCCCATGGTTTGCATTATTGGACCAACTTGCAGTTTTTCTGGATGGGCAGGCAAGCTGGTTTCTTTGAGCTCAAGCAGAGATGTTTTCTACAAGCCGCACGCATAGAGCCAAAGTGAAAAATAATATTTGGATGGGATAGGTAGTTTGGAAAGCATTTCACCGTATCATAAATAATACTAATCAACAGCCTTTTACCAAGAAGTCCTCTTCATATGGTAAGGAGGTACTACAGAGCCTTCTTTAACTTCTTCACATAACAACGAGGTAAGGCCATCTTTTTCTCAATCTCCCATGATTAAAAAGCTTCTTCCTGAAGATTTAGTAGTCCTAAAGAACTTATATAAGGAATTGAGATACAACTGTCTTACCTCCATATATGAAAACCTCGAGATTCCAACATTGATGACCTTGAAGAGAATTAACATGATGCTGAATGCTGATGAATTTTATATTCCACGTTTTTGTGAGTAAATCAAACATCTTAAGAGATTAAGTATCATCAAATGTTACTATTGTAGAAAATTTGAACCAAAAAAAGTGAGCTTTTTAATGAATTTTACAAAAAACATAAAAAAGGTGAAGGGATTTCCTCATAAACTGGCGGTAAGAACCCAAAAGTTGCAACAAATCATGGTCCTAATATGATTCTGAAATCTCAAGTGCCAATAACCCACCCCTCTATATACTAGATTGTGAAGATCCTTTCTTGAAAGGAGATATAATTGGACCCTTGTGCGTTTTAATTCCATATATTCCTAGACAAATAAGGTTCAGCAAAGCATGGCAAATTGGTGAAATATATGCAGTAGAAGCTTAAGCAAACAATTATATGCATAGCTTTCAAGTTTCAAATAATGTTATCATTCAATCATGGAAAGGTTCTTAAATACCTTAAGGTTGCATTTACTTTTCAAGTCCATTAAGCAACCCCAACCAAACCCACTCCTCCATATACCAGATTATGAAGACTTTTCTTCTAAGAGGATATTGTTAGACCCTTACTCATTTTAGTTCCAGATATTCCTAGACAGATGAGGTTCAGCAGAGATTGACAAAATTGGTGAACACATGTAGTAGAAGCTTAGGGAACATATTATGTGCAGTAGAAGCCTAGGTAAACAATAATATGCATAGCCTTCAATTATTTATCTTCTGATTGTGGAAAGACTATTACATACTCTATAGTTGCATTTATTTTCAGGTGGATTTGGAACCATTTTGTATAAGTCCAACATAAGCCTGCAGTTATATTACTGTAGCAGAACCTCACTGTATAGAAAAATAAATATCTTCTACCTTATTTTTTTTTTTAATAAATATTATCTAGAGATGATGGATGAATAAGGGCTGAAAGTGGGTAACCAATTCTTGGATTTAATTGGACTACACCTCTATTAGAGAACGTGCAAAATCTCAGGACTAGTGAAGGATGAAAAGTTCAAAGCTTTCCTCAATTTTTCATCATGGAAGCAAGATGATTAAATGATGAGAGAAATTTTGTGTGGATTTGGGGTAGATGTTTAGGTGCACACACCTTTAGTAATCTCCCCATACTTCCTTAAACTCTGATTCATATTATTCAAACTTTGGAAAGCCAATTCGAAAAGCATTTTAGCTTCCAATGATGCTAGACTCTTCAGCAAATATAAACATTCACTTCTTGATGAAGGAACAGTTCTTGTTTAAGGACAAACAGGGACCTACTTTTGCAGATTCTTCCCAAGCCTGATATGCGACTTCCTCTTCACCTCTGCTTGTTTTTCTTGTATTCAAAGTAGCATAATATGCTTTTGTTTCACAAAGCTCAAAAGCCCCAAGCTAAACTTGAAGTTGCAAAACCCTCGAATCAACAAAAAGAAAATCATATTGCATACCAAACAAATTCTCAACCTAAACAATAAGAATGATTTGTCACAGTTAAGTAGTATGATAAGCATAACCCATTGTCTAATGATAACTTGACCCAATTTAATCAGATAACTGACCAACTAAAGAACAACCAAAATCCAACTAGATTAAAGATTGAATGATCAATTTGGAAACCCAAGACAATCCAACTTCATATTAGGGTTATGGTTCAGGAGAAAGTGATGGGAATGAGACTGAAAAAGGCAACATATTGAGTTTAAGGTAGAGTGGGGATGCATGAAAGGCTAGGGTGAGGGTAAAGAGAAGTAATATATGTATGAGAGAGAGAAAGGGCAATATAGGTGGTTGGTAGTCAGCAGAGGCAACCAAGGGCAGAGGGGTGAAGGTGAAGGAGATGAAAGTAAGTTGGGATTTGAGAGAGGAAGTGAAGGTGGATACTAGACAACTGGGGTTTTCAACTTTTGTAAATAATATTATATTCATAACTGTTAAATCATACCATAAGTCAAGTAGGGTCATTCCTCGATCCAATCTTGTCCACAACCCACATATGGTTGAATTTATATTTGGGTTATTGTATTGGGTCATAATTTGATCAATTGATTAAAAGTATTAATCCAATCTTGTCAAAACTCAGTACTTTGATAGGCCTAATCTCCAACAACCAAAATCCTTGCTGATGTCATTCCATTAAGAAGATCAGACAAATTTACTACACCTCCACCACACCTCTTTTAAGTTGCATCACTTCATTAAACCATGTTATCATGCAAGGATCATGTCTATGATGCAAGGGAGACTTGCATTATAGTCCCCTTATAAAAGGGGTCATTATATTCTTCTAGAAGATGAAAAGGAATATAAGAGTCTAAGCTCAGGATCTAAAGGCATAAAAGAAACATCATCAACCACAAGTGTGGGATCTTGCCACAGATCTGCAAATTTGAAGAAATCCCCCAGCGTAATTCTGTAAGATGTTCCTCAGAAACTTGCATCTTTCCGCAGTTCATGACTCATGGAAGAATAATTCATCTTGATGGGCATGGGTCCTCTTTAAATTAAGATCATTAGCAATGATAGAAGCTAACACATTTTTTTTCCTCTTGAGCTATCAACACATGGAGAAGGTAGAATGACCAAACCTAATGTTTTTTAACTTTCTTACTTAAAAACTCCAACCATGTAATAGTGCTCATATAGAGATTGCAAGGAGAAGAAACTACAGAGCAAAAGGCCTTTCTAATTTAAACCCTTGAATTTGCATCCATCTAATCCTGCTTGACACTAAGGTAACCAAAAAGGCCTAAAAAATGTTATCGAACTAATGCTAAACGCCCATGCAAAACATATACAACATGTAAAAGGCAATGCAGAGAAAGGAGTGCAGTCTCATGTTCTAATGGTGTGCAGACCTGGCTCTGACACAATACATATTGCATCATGCCAGCACTTGCCCTAGAACAGAAATATGCCAAGCATTGGCGCATGGCCAGCAGCATGCCAGTGCTGCATGCAAATAAAGCATTAGATCAATGTGTACTAGTTCCAAGCATGCCTGCTAGCTGATGTCTTGGTTAGTTGTGTCAACTCACTAATTTTCAAGTCTAAGCAACTTTTAAAGTGTGTTCAAGTCTTCCAATCTGTGTTCCATTGTAGAGAAACCTCGATGCATTGAAAGGCATTTTTGATAGCTCTCCAAGGATGCTAGCCCATCCTTATACTTAAAATAAGCTTTTGGTGATGCAATGTATCCACAATTGTTAATTTGCAAGACAGGCTAATAGCCTATGTGACTTGTTTCATCCTATAGTCAAGAATTTATACTGATTGTTTGCAGAGGCCAACAAATTAATCTCTCCCTGTGATAAAACGCCTTTTAGGATGCTTTATAAGCAAGGGTCATCACAATACTAGTTAAGCAAGCCATTTGTGTAGCACAATACAGTGCCCATATGAGAAATTGTTCAAAAGTCAAAAGAACCCAAAAAAAAAAGCAAGCATAAAAAAAAATTTTTTTACTCAACTGCAACATACATCAATTCTTAATAAAGCAAATTAATCAGATGATCAAAGGAAAAGAACTCATCAGCCAGACACAGAAATTGAAGACATCATTCAGTCGTCTGTACAGCGATTTATTGGATTAAAATAAGTTGACCAGCAACTGATTAGATATGCATAACAGACTTTACACAAACAAAGATCTCAATTTTACCTCAAACACAAACAAAATTCCCGTTCCCTTGTCCTACTTGTACTCAAAAGTCGGGATCGGAGTGCTCGGCGTATCAAAACTCTCCAGAACTTCCGTCTTGCTTCCTCCACCTCCACTCTTGCCATCATCCTGCTTCTTCCCACCTCCAAACCATCCTCCAAACCAAGAAGAGGAGGAAGAGCCAGTGGTATCTTCAGCCATCGATACAGTGGATTGGTATCCCATCTGGGGGATACCACCTCCAGCGCCGGCCGTAGCGGGGACGTTGGGCGGCGGCACCATAAGGGCAGGGTCGGGGATGTTCTGGGGGGCGCTGAGTAATCGGTTGAGCATGATGCCGGCGCCCTCGATAAGGGCGAGCAGTATGCCGCCAAAGAGGGCGGAACGGGCGGCGGGGCCGGCACCATGGCGCATCTGGAGGAACCCCCCGGTGGCGGCGCCGGCGACGATGGAGTTCCAGGGGTCCTCCTTCTGGCGGAGGTAGACCATGGAGCAGTCGAAGGCGGAGAAGAGGCCACCCCAGACGGCGAAGCTGCCGCCGACGCGGGGGGCGTTCATGCGGACGGCCTGGGCGCCGCCAGCGAACCGCTCGCCGTTTGGGGAATTGTAAAGGCCCTTGATGAAGTGGAAGGCCGACCCACCTACCGCCCCCATCCCGAACGCCCCGCCGACGTCGTCCAGGATCCGGTCCGGGCACGGTTCGCGCGACGTCTCCGGCGTTCCCATACGGTCCAGACCGATCAATCAACAACCAAAAAAAAAACCAAGGAAATGGAGGGGAAACTGGAGAGAAAGAAAGGCGTCGACGATAATATTGGAAACGAAACCTAACCAGATGGCTAACAACAGCAGGCGGTGGCTTTGACCTTTGAAGTCAGAGCCCAGAGAGGTCTGGGCTGCCTGGCCCATATCGAGTCACGTTATGCTGTTTGGGCACTGGCCTAGGCCGGGATTCTTCTTTAGAACAACTGGGTTGGGCTAGAATTAGGCCTGGTCTATCGACAACCCTACCTCGGATCTTGGGTTGCAAATGGGCAGGGTCAACGGGTTGGGTTAGTAGGCTAGCAATGATTGCGATACCACCGACGGAATTGAAGGCTGATGAAGGTGTAGAAGGAGAAATTGTAGTCATCCTCGGTTCAATTTGATGGACAGTGTATTATATGTTTTATTTACATAACTAACATTATCTAATCTAATAACCTTGTGTCTGATCACATTAGATCAATTAGGAGCTCCATTGAAATAGCTCTAAACTCAGCTTACAATCTAAACTGGGATAAACTTGCAAGATTTAGATAGCCAGTTGATCGAGAAATGTGGTTCTCTATGCATATCGTAGAGAGAACATGCTTGCCTTTCTTCTTCTAGCTCAGACTTGGGAACCTCCCCGTGCTCCTTTACTGTATAAAAGTTCAGTAATATGGATCTTTGATTCTTCCAAGTTGGCGGGAGTTGGAATGGGTGGTCACCACTCACCACCACCGTGGGGTATCTCTTACTATGAAGGCACAGATTTGGAATGCTCGGAATTCTGCATTTGGGCCCAAATCATCGTTTGACGAGTGCAAATCAAATGCACCCCCAGTATGCACTAAGCATCCTACACGCGCCTGAAGCCTAAGCACTAAGAGCCTGATCACTGGCAAATAGATGCAACTTTCTTGTATGATGATCGAAAGCGACCGTTTGTTGTTGTTACTTTGGTTGGCAATGGTATATAGCTAGCAGTTTACTTCTACATGTACATATACTGAAGACCGGGCACTATTAATGATTTACATCAGCAGCTACCTACGTCAAGAACTTACACTACTGAGCCTATTAACATGGTGGTTCATAGTTAATCTTTTATATCAAAGAACAAAAATAAAAAGAAAAAATGCATGTCCTTCTTCACGCCTATATGTTGTCTGATCGTAGAAAACTCATCATAGCCCTCCATAACAATACGAAATACAAGCTGGCATTATCACCAGCATCATCCTTTCGTTCGATTCTCTTTCTGAGTAGGTTGTTCTCTTCGTCCGAAGATTTAAGAAGTATCGACACAAGATATGAGCTCAAAAGGACATAATTGACCGCATTGTGTTCGAAGCTATATATTAAGGGTTTTACAACCGTGCTTTAAAGGATATTTTAATTTTTTTTATTTATTTTTGATCATCAGATTAAATACAGATCATTCGGATTTTAGTTAGATAGAGTATCCATGAGCATGATTGGTGCAGTAAATATTTTAAAAATTAGAATTATCTTATACTCCTATTAAATTGATTTTTTTCAAAAAAATCTTCTCTTTCTCAATACATCGTCAGAGATCGAGGGTGGAGGGTTCTGATGTCCCCAAGCTATTGGGTGGGGGAGCATAGAGGAGCTGCAGGCTCCAAAGGGGTGACGGCGGCAGCGGCACGGAGAAGCGTGGAGGGGAGGAGCGCAAAGCAGATGCGGGCATCCGGGAGGAGGTTTAAGGGGGGGGGGGTGTGGCATGAAAAAGTCGTGGGCCGTCGGGAGATGGGGGTGTGTAGAAGTGGTGGGCTGCAGTGGGGAGGAGCACAGGGCAGCCATCGGTGCCATGGGAGTCGTTTGGTGGGGGAGGCGCCAACTAGGGGGTGCGAAGAAGCTACCGATCGCTAAGACGAGAGGGCATGGAAAAGTCGTGGACCCCACAGAGAGGAGCATAGAGCAACAACGGACACCGTGGGGGTGGTTGGGGGGGTGGGGGTGCCAAGAAGTTGCCGACCACGAGGGTAGAGATGCAAAGAAGCTGCGGGCTACAAGGGGTGGCGGGGGGGGGGTTGCGAAGGGCAGGGGTGTGGAGAAGCCGCAGGCCGTCAGAAGGGGCACGGAGAAGCCGCAAGCCACGAGGGGGTGAAGGGCGGTGGCATAGAGAAGCCACGGACTGTTGAAAGGGGGGCATGGAGAAGCCGCAAGCTGTGGGGAGGGAGTGTGGCATGGAGAAGCCACGGGCCACCGTAGTAGTGGTAGCACGAAGAGGCTGTGGGTGCCATAGGGGTGGGGGGAACAGAATGAAGGAGCCACGGGCAAGCAAAGGGTGGAGGAGCCACAGGTAGGGCTCGCAAGGGGGCGCAGCGAGTGTGGAAAAGGCACAGACAAAGGGAGGAAGAAAAAAAATACAATATTTTTTAAAAAATAGTAAAATATATAAAAATAATAATATATAATATCTTAAATATCTTTTATAATAAAATAATATAAAAAAATATAGCAATAAAATTCATATATTTAAGGTGATGTGGTGCATGTATA
>NC_025999.2:95836700-95859851 GCF_000442705.2 Elaeis guineensis | reverse complement strand
ATATGTCTCCTCCCTTGGCACAAGCTTATATCGACAGGGCAATCAAAACAAACCGTGTCGGAAGCAGGAGGGGAACTTCATCTCGACAAAGTCGAAGGCCCAGTTCTCTTTAGACCGGATGGGGGGAGAGGCCACGCAACGCCCCTATGCGCCCCCACAGCCCTGTTAGGGACAGGAGGAGAATCTCGCCCTAACTTGAGCAAAGTCGAAGGCCCGATTCTCTCTAGACCGGATGGGAGAGAGGCCCTGTAACGCCCATATGCGCCCCCACAGCCCTGTTAGGGACAGGAGGAGAACCTCGCCCGAACTTGAGCAAAGTCGAAGGCCCAGTTCTCTTTAGACCGGATGGGGGGAGAGGCCTCGCAACACCCATATGCGCCCCCACAGCCCTGTTAGGGACAGGAGGAGAACCTCGCCCTAACTTGAGCAAAGTCGAAGGTCTGATTTTCTCTAGACCGGATGGGGGAGAGGCCCTGCAACGCCCATATGCACCCCCACAGCCCTGTTAGGGACAGGAGGAGAACCTCACCCTAACTTGAGCAAAGTCGAAGGCCCGGTTCTCTTTAGACCATATGGGGGGAAGGACCCAGCAACGCCCATATATGCCCCTACAGCCGCGTTAGAGACAAGAGGCGAACCTCGTCCTAACCAGAGCTGAAACCTGTTACGACAGAAATAGGGAAAGAACCTCACCCCGACATCAATTAAGGTCTGATCATTCAAGACCAGATGAGAAAAAGGGGGACCTTCTCCAGCGGCCCCTTCGCAATAAAACTTCGTCCGGACTCCTACGGGAGCCGGACTTCACCCTCGACTTTGATCGAAGGAAGACTCCATCTCCAACTTCAACTGCAGACAAGCTTCTTCCGGACTCCTACGGGAGCCGGACTCCGTCTCCAACTTTGACTGCAGACAAGCTTCTTCCGGACTCCTACGGGAGCCGGACTCCGTCTCCAACTTCGACTGCAGACAAGCTTCTTTCGGACTCCTACGGGAGCCGGACTCCGTCTCCAGCTTCAACTGCAGAAAAGCTTCGTCCGGACTCCTATGGGAGCCGGACTCCGTTTCCAACTTCAACTACAGGTAAACTTCGTCCGGACTCCTACGGGAGCCGGACTTCATCCCCGACTTCAACTGCTGGTAAGCTCCGTCCGGACTCCTACGGGAGCCAAATTTTGCCTCTGACTTCAATTGCAGGTAGACTCCGTTCGGACTCCCACGGGAGCCGAACCTCATCCCGACTTCACCTACAGGAGCCAGACTCCCGCAGCCCCACCAAGAGCGGAGGAAAAAATCCCACTCGAAAAGGAAAAAGGGGAGAGGAGTTAAAGGGAAAGCGATGGACTACGTCAACGACGAATGGAAAACAAACAGCGTCAAAGATGCAGAGAACCCCGTCTCAGCAAGGGTTGGATTCTTATCAAGAACCCCAGCTTTCAAGGAAGCTTTCAATGCAAGCCTGAGATGAGATGACTTCCTCAGGGTGACGGAAGCTCAGACCTCCGAGCTCGAGCCCTGATGGGGGGCGCCAAACCCGAGCGGCCCCAAACGAATCTGCGGCCATGGACGAAAAAGACGAGTCGATACGATGGCAATCGGATACCTCCGAACGACGTAAAGGCCGAAAAGAAGCTCGACAAGCGACAATTCAACACATGAGTAAAAGAGGTAGCAGAAAATACCCTTCTCATATTATTCGTCAAATATACATCATAGAGCCATTGAGGTTAAGGGAGAAGGACAACTGAAAGGCGAGCCGACGTGACAACTACCGGCGACCTACGGACGATGTCAAAAAAAAAAAAAAAAAAGAAAAAGAAGAAGAAGAAAAGGAGGAAAAGAAGATAAGTAGAGAGAAGGAAATACAACAACAACAATGGTAAAGGAAAGAAGTTCGGCAGACAACAATTCGACGCAAAGTGCGAACGAAATAACAAAATCTCCTTCTCATTTTTCGATTAACAAGATGTACGTTACAAGATCCGGAGGGCCAGAAAAAGAAAACATTATTACAAGACTCGAAAAGGATACACCGAAGGCCACTTCGAGCTGTAGACTTCTCTTCCCGATTCTGTCCTTCCCAGCAGTATTTTTCAGTATGTGTGACAAGCCTCTCGGCTCTCGCCCCCCGCCTCGTTCCGCTCCATCTCCAAAATTTTAACCTTAGGGGGAAAAGGATGGGATAGAATTCAGGGGGCAGCAAAGGCAACGGCAGCAGCGACGACGACCTGTTTCAAGAAGAACCGAAATTACCCCGGAGGCAGCGATGGTGCCGGAGACATGCACCTCCGCCATGTGCTCCACGACAACCACCGTCCTAGGTGTTCCGGTAAGGTCGGCATGCGCTACTTCCACCATCCCCACAACAAGTTTTACTGCCCCACCGTCGGCGCCGACCGCTTCTGGTCCCTCGGCCCCGACGACATCAAGGATCCCACCACGACTTGTGACGAAAGCTCTGCCTCCTTGACCGGTGTCACCCCGTTCAGCTACTCTAAAATTCTCAGGCGGAACACCCTCATCGGTTGTCTCCGTTATTAAACCCCTATTGTTGAAGGAATTCTCCCTCGAGCCCCCTTTTTAAGGTGACGGGAACCCTCAGCAGCAGTTTGACAACCGAAGAACTCGCGACTGCTGTTCTCCTCCTTGCACTCTTCCTAGTCCATGGCATCCTCTTGAGATTGGCCTCCCGGGTGGAGGCCCCGATGGAGGAACCCCTTGGAGAGACTCGGGGACAGGAGACGGCGGAGAGCCGACGGAGATGGCAAAGACCAGCGCGAAGGACGCTCAGAGTCAGAAGGGGCACCGATGGAGTGGCTGAGTGGCTAAGCTCTCAAGCGAAAGAAAGATGTCGACCCTCAAGCGAAGTGAAGCCCCGGAAGGAAAGGTGGGGGCTTAAATAGGCAACGGAGCCTGGCGCAGTTATGGTGGCGGATGTCCCTAGGTCAACCAGTGCCCACCACGTGTCCCCCTCACCGCGGCATAGGGTTGACCATTCGCGGACTTTTATGGCGTGACGCTTAGGATCACGTCCTAGTGGGAGTTTCGAAAAGACTCTTCGGGTCGTCCTAATCAGAAAAAGGCTCCGGCATGCGCGCATTAAATGCCAGAATTTTCGAGGGCAGTCATGTGCAGAATTCAAGGAAACGACTTCGGCTGTAAAAATTTTCTGTACTTCCTCCGATCGAAACTCGAACTCGAAAGTAGGAGGACTGGTGTTGGGTGTAAAACCCTCCCAGCCGAAGTTCGTGTCCGGAGTGACCCCTCGAAGATTCTGCAGACAAGCTTCGTCCGGACTCCTACGGGAGCCGGACTCCGTCTCCAACTTCGGCTGCAGACAAGCTTAGTCCGGACTCCTACGGGAGCCGGACTCCGTCTCCAACTTCGACTGCAGACAAGTTCCGTCCGGACTCCTACGGGAGTCGGACTCTGTCTCCAACTTCAACTGCAGACAAGCTCCGTCCGGACTCCTACGGGAGCCGGACTCCGTCTCCAACTTCGGCTGCAGACAAGCTCCGTCCGGACTCCTACGGGAGCCAGACTCCGTCTCCAACTTCGGCTACAGACAAGCTTCGTCCGGACTCCTACGGGAGCCGGACTCCGTCTCCAACTTCAACTGCAGACAAGCTCCGTCCGGACTCCTATGGGAGCTAGACTCCATCTCCAACTTCAACTGCAGACAAGCTCCGTCCGGACTCCTACGGGAGCCGGACTCCATCTCCAACTTCAACTGCAGACAAGCTCCGTCCGAACTCCATCTTCAACTACAGACAAGCTTCGTCCGGACTCCTACGGGAGCCAGACTCCGTCTTCGACTTTGATCGAAAGAAGACTCCGTCCGGGCTCCTACGGGAGCCGGACTTCATCCTCGACTTCGAACGCTGGTAAGCTCCGTCTGAACTCCTACAAGAGCCGGATTTCACTTCTGACTTCAAATACAGGTAAACTTCATCCGGACTCCTACGGGAGCTGGACTTCGTCCGGACTCCTACGGGAGCCGGACTTCGTCCCCCAACTTCGACTGCAGGAAGACCTCATCCGAGCTTCTACGGGAGCCGGACTTCACCCCCAACTCCAGCTACAGACTCCAACCGAACTTCAGCCGACAAGTCTGGACCCCTTGGCAGGCCGTAGTAACGGCCACGATTCTGCTCCACTCCCTGTGGCGGGTCCTACGCGGTCTCATTACTCCCTGGCATGCCGCAGTAACGGCCACGATTCTGCTCCACTCCCTGACGAGTTACGACAACGGACGTCGTTTCACTCCCCGTAACTGATTCCACGTGGCGAGCCATGGTGACAGCCACGACTCCACCCCATTACTCTTCATGATAAATTCCTCCTGGCCCCGTACGACCCACGACGAGGCGATCATGAACAGTCGCTATCAATCCTTTGCTCCCCCCATCTATAAAAGGGGGAACCCCAGATACGTTATTCTCTAAGCTCTATTTTCTATCCCAAAAACTCTGCTAAAATTTCTGTTCGAGCACTCCATTCTTGTTGAGGCAGAGAACTGACTTGAGCATCGGAGGATCTTGCCAGAGCAACCCCACCTCAGGTTTAGACTTCTTTTGCAGGTCCCGACGGCGACCAGGACCCCCACAACTCCAGCTTCTCCGACGCAGACGGATTTTTGCACCAACACATATATATACATACATACATACATACATACATATATACATATATATATATATATAATCATTGAATTTATTCTGATATTTTTCTAAATTCATTTAATAAAAAAATTTTACAAAAAAATTAAGATTGGAATGACATTATACAAAGGGCTATGTGATTATAGTCATTATATCAAAACTGATGGAGATAATAATGCTATCCTGATATTAAAAAATTATTTTATATCGAAAGATATATTTGTAAATTTCACCATATTCCCATTTAGGATTACATCCAATCAAATATTGAAATCTTTTTTCAGTGTAATTTTTTCATCAACTAAATGCAGCAAAAATTATTTTTCTCTATAATTAATTTTTTAGATAAATAATTTTTAAAAATTATTGAAATATTTCATAATTTGGAATATCCTAATCAAACGAATCCTTAGAGTTCTTAAACTATTCAATACGAGATTGCTTCCTAACATGCTGATCAACATTTCATGTGTATGTCCACACCACACGCACAAGAGCTTCCTAGTTATTGATTCAGATATATTAAGTGATCAAGGACCAAGCTTATTACGGCCAATTCTCTCGTCGCCTGATCGCCGGGGATGCGCACCTGCAAGGAAAGTCCTCACTGATCGGAGATGTCTCCGGCGGGGATCCTCCGATGTTCAAGTCAGAGAAGAGACTAGACAACAGTGAAAAAATCAGAGGCTCAGCCAGAGAGAGAGAGAAAGAGCTCACCAAAATCGTTGTCTTACCCCATTTTATAGTAGAATGCGGTATGGTCCCGCCATTAATGTTGTAGACAACTAGAGAGTTGTCAAATCATCGGGGGCTATCAAATCATCGTGGGTTGTCAGGTCATCAAAATTAACCCATGTCTTTGGCAGGACAACGCCCCATGGTGGTCGTACAGCATGTCCTTGGCAGGACAACAGCCCAAGGCGGGTGTACGATGTTTGGACGGGCTGGCCAACTATATGTCAGTATTTGGTTGTCGGGACATCGGATGATGACTCGAAAATACCGTCGACTGATCTGGTGCCTTGTGGAAGTCAGATGTCGGCTGCCACCTCCGATAGTGAGTCGGTGATATGGGTTCGGCCGCTCGACCGGTTGGAAACAGTATTGGCCTGTTTGGTCGATGTTTCTTTGGTCGGATATTGTCGGCAGTCATTGTCGGAGTCGTCTGTCCATCCGGTGGGTAGAGTCAGACGTCGGTCGGACCGTTTCGAGGATAAGTCGGCGTTTAGGGGTCAGTCGGTATATCCCAACAGTTGCCCCCCCCACTCCTGAGTCTGATGTCGTGTTGGCCCGCGTTACCACGTGGGCGACGGCCTCGGATGAAAGGAGTGATTTTCCATCACGTCATGCCCCGACTCTATCGACCGTACCAACGGACAATCCGATGTCAGACGTCACATCGGGAACGCAAACCGCCGTCGGTTAATTAATTTCGAGACGTGATCTTTTCGCTACGCGTCGGGGGGCTATTAGGCCGGAACCATTCGCGCGGATGGAGGCGACGTGGATGAGGCGATGTGGCTCGATCTGAGATAAGTGCATCGAACCGTCGGACTGAGGAAGGGCTCAGGCGCTGCCACGTCAACATCTGAAAAATCCTCATTCGGTGCGCTTTCAACTCGACCGTCAAAGGGCCTTATATATATATACGGCCACTCGTATCCAAAGCTTCACTTTTTACAGCCCTGTTTCTGACGCTGAGGCCCTGTCTAGTTATCCCCAAGTCCCAGATAGCTGTTTCCGTCCTCCTTTGAAAGCTCTTCTCGAAGCTTTTCATTCTTGTCCCTTTGCATTTTTCTTTTTAGTCTCTTTTCTTGTGGCTAGCATTATGGCTAGAACCTCTCTTCGAGGAAGTCAATCGGAAAACCCGACCGATGATTTCCAATCGATCCCGGAGGCGGAGGCTTCTTCACTTTCGGGGCCGAACGTCGAACGGCTTAGGGAACAATACGGTATCCCGAAGCAGTTTTAACTTTTCGCCCCTGGGGTTGAGGGTCGGGTTAACAACCCACCTCCGGACCAAGTGGCCTTTTATGTTGAGGACCTTCAGACTGGTCTTCGCTTTTCGATTTTGGAGTTCGTCCAGAATGTCCTGGATTATTACGGGCTTTGCCCGATGCAACTGACGTCGAACTCAGTCCGATTAATAATCAGCTTCGCTTTGTCGTATCGGCTCTTGCCGACCTTTCCCCGTATCTCTCTCATCTGGGCGTTCTTCATCCTCCGACCCCACCCAAAAGTCTGAGGGTGGTGGTTTTTCAATCCCTGGAAGGGCCTTTCATTCATTACCGGTCTTCCATCGTCGATCCACGGATGGAAGAATCAATTTTTCTTTACTTCTTCTTCGCTACCCTGGGGGTTTCCTTCTCGCTGGGGTGAACCCCAAACTCAGTCGAACAAAAACAGTCGAGTGGAGGCAGAAGACCGAGAGAACTTTCACCGACTGAAGGATATATCGGTACCGAAGTAGAGAGAGCTCGTCACCGAGCAAGCTCTCTGTGACGTCGGCCTAAGTTCGGTTTTCCACTTAGGTACAGTTCGGTCTGTCGGTCGTCTTTTGACTTTTTCATCTGTCTTCAGACTTGTGCTAATCTTTTGTAGAAATTGCAGGCATGCCGCTGAGAGTAAGACTAACAGATACCGACATTCGACAGCACGCGGCGAAGAAGTGACCAGCGCCCGGGGTCAGACCTTCGCGGCCACCCAAGAGGCTCCAGACATCATCCCCGACTGCCGTTGCGATGGTGGCTGCGCAGCCTGACACCGAACGAGCGTTGGGCTTTGAACCAGTCATCGCCTTATCGGTGCCGGTGGTGCCACCCTAGGCGTTGTCCGAGGAAGGGGCGGCGGAGGGGGTAGCCGAAAGAGTATCGATGGCCTCACCTATGGAAGAGGTTCGGGTCGAAGCACGAGAGCCCGAATGACCTGCGGCGGCTCCCGTCGTGCCCTCAGGAGGAACTCAGTCGAGTTCAAGCTTTCCATCATTCTCCAATCTTCGGGCCTGGGCGACTGATCGGGGGAAGGCTCCGATGGCGCTGGTGGATCACTCAAGGTTGGCGGACCGCATCGCATCGTCCGATATTCGGGTTCCCGAGGGAGCATCGACCCTGGCCAACCATAATTTGGCTAGGAGGTTGTGTCAGGCAACCATTCTTCCGATCGATCGGGAGCTCTTGAAGAGTCAGCAGGTGATCGAGATGCTCTCTTCATTCTATCCAACCATGATCGAGGTGAGTTCTTCTTTTTCTTTTCTCTCCATTATTATTTTATTTTTCTGACAACCGGCCTTCTACTTGCAGCTGATCTGCAATATGTCTGAGTTGAAGGTCGGGTACCGGAGGTTTGGCGACATCCGGACGGCCTGGAAGGATAGGGCGGAAACCATCAAAGCCGAGAAGGCGACGCTGGTGGAACAGCTGAAACTGTTGGTCGATCACGAGGTCAGGCTCAAGGATGAGATTTTTTGACTCACCGACGGCCTGGCTGCCTCAGAGGCCGAACTTCAGTCGGCCTGTGAGCAGGCCAAGCGCAAGATCCGTTCCGTTCATCAGCTGTGATGTGAGCGGGATGGTTGCATTAGTGAGCTCGAGGCCGAACGCAAACAACTACGGATCAGACGGCTGCGGAGGAGGCTGTCCCTGGGCCAGTGGAACGAGCTATCGAAGGTGAGGCGGCTCCAACCTCCAATCCCACTCCGACCCGAGCGGGTGCACCGGTCACTTCCGAACCCTTCCCGATCCAGGAAGTCGATTCCGACGAGTAGTCAGAGTATCTGCTCCATTGTTTTTATTTTGTTTTTATTTTTTTTTGATACTTGTAATCGGGCTTCAGTCCAATTTTGTAAGTCTAACTTCAACTAAATGAAATCGAAGACTTTTCAAATTTTTTTCTGCATGCAGTTCAAAATGTATGTCTTGCTGAGACATCCCCGAGGGTAAGGTCATAGATCCGACATACCCCGTTAGAATGTTTGGTGGGATCCAGCGTAGTTGATCAAGTAGTCAGTAGCGTGCACCATGCTAAGGGCAAAGCAAGCCCTGATAGCAGACCGGCATCCTGACTGTCATACAGATTGCGTAGGATCCGATGGTCGAGAGTCGTTCGATGTAGTTAAATTGGGTGTCGACTGTAGGTCGAGCGTCCGTCGTTCAGACCTTGGTCGGGCGTACACATCGAGCTGGGTGTCGATCAATCTCCGAACGTAGCTTGTTGACACGATCATTCCGTAGAATCTGATAGTCGAGTAGTGTCCGACGTATTCGGTTAGGATAACGATGATGGATTGAATATCCATTGTCCGGCACTTGGTCGAGCGTATACGTCGCGATGTATGATAAAGGTGGCAAGCCAAATATCCTTCGATCGATCGTGACCAAGTCGGTATGTCGCAAGTGCGACCTCGATCGTCTTGGCATTTTGTCCTTCTTAGTCGAAGCCAAGTCAGCAAGTTAGCCAGCCGACTGATCGAGAGTCGACAGTGGAAGGAGCGCGGCTTCAACTTAGAGAGATTTCATCACCAGCACTGGCCTTCCGTTAGTGTAGGCAGAACAGTTCTCGTAAGAGTTCGATGTGTCGTCGGCGATTGGCCGTAGGTTCCAACGAAACGTTGGGCCCATGTCGGGATGTCAGAGCTCATACTTCTGACGAGGGCCGACCCACAGCGGAAAGCAGAACTTTGTTGACTCTGGAATTTTGAAATTGAGTTGTATTCCGAACAAGGGCATACAGAATTTACTGATGGTACAATTTTAGGTTGTCAGAATTTCAAGTCCGGAGAATGGCCGTCCCATCCAGGGTCTCAAGTTGGCAGGCGCCCGGCCTGCAGGTGTCCGCTATCTTGTAGGGTCCTTCCAGTTCGGAGACAGTTTTTTTTGATCCAGAGGCTTCGAGACTTTCGCCATCCTTAAAACCAGATCTCCAGGTCTGAAAAACTTTGGCTTAACTTTAGCATTGTAGTATCGGGCCACTCTTTATCGATAGAAAGCCATGCGGAATTGAGCCTCACGTCGGAGCTCGGATAGGAGGTCCAAGTCAGCTCTCCGACACTCGGAGTTGCCTGGTTCACAGTACTGCTCAACTCTAGTCGATGGTAGCCGATCTCGAGTGGGATCATTGCCTCCGTCCCATAGGCCAAATTGAAAGGAGATTCTCCGATCGGAACATGGGGTATCGTTCGGTATGCCGACAGGACCGAGTGCAATTCTCCGACCCAGAGGCCTCTGGCTTTGTTCAGTCGAGTCTTCAGTCCATGCAGAATGATCCGGTTGGTTACTTCGACTTCTTCGTTGGACTGTGGATGTCCGACCGAGGTCAGCTTATGCGTGATATGAAATCTTGCACAAAACTCTCTGAAGTCTTGATTGTCGAACTGTCGCCCATTGTCGGTGATGATAGTGTATGGCAGTCCAAATCTGAAGATGATGGACTTCTGGATAAAGTCTTCCATCTTACACTCAGTTATTTGCACCAGGGGTTCGGCCTCCACCCACTTGGTGAAGTAGTCGATTGCGATGACTAAGAACTTTCTTTGGCCAGACGTCGGAGGGAAAGGGTCGAGTACGTCGATTTCCCATTGGGCAAAGGGCCACGGGGCGACAATAGAAGTCAGCTGGTTGGCGGGCCGGTGTTGTATGTTGGCGTACTTTTGACATGGCTCACACCTCCGAACCAAATTAGCCGCATCTTTCTTCATGGTGGGCCAGTAGTAACCTTGCCGTAGGACTTTGTAGGCTAGGAATTTGCCCCCCAGGTGACTTCCGCAGATCCCTTCATGCACCTCTCTGAGTGCGTAGTTCGCATCCGTCAGTCTCACGCACTTTAGCAAGGGAAGGAAGAATGATCTTTTGTAGAGTCGCCCGTCCATCGTTACATACTGGGAGGCCCATCCACTGGAGTCGCTTGGCTTCCGTGGGGTCTTCAGGGCTGGTTCTGTCAGTCAGATACTGAACGATCGGATCCATCCAGCTTGGCTCGGTCATCAGTTGTAGCACCTCCTCAACCTTGTCGATGCTCCGTTACTCGAGACTCTCTACGAGTGTCCGAACCAAAGTGCAGTAGGTGGATATCGCAAGCCTAGAGAGTGCGTCGACCTGAGCATTCTTCGTCCTGAAAATATGGAAGATCTCGAAATACTTAAGGTGCGCCACGAGATCTCTCACTTTCTGGAAATATTTTATCATGGTCGGATCCCACGCTTCGAATTCGCCTCTGAATTGCCCTACAATTAGCTGGAAGTCAGAGAAGACTCTGAGGCTGTCGATCCCGAGCTCCTTCACCATTCTCAAACCAGCGAGAAGTGCTTCATACTCGGCTTGATTATTAGAGACTTTGAAGTTGAATTAGAGGACGTATTCGATAACTACTCCCTCCGAGTTGGTAAGCAGGAACCCAACCCTGCTCCCTTGAGCATTGGAAGCTCCGTCTATGTGTAATACCCAGGTTGACTCGGGGTTATATTCAGAAGCCACAGCTTTTTTGGAGCTCCCGTTTTCCGACATTTATCGGTTGTTGGGCATTCCGCAATGAAGTCGGCCAAAACTTGGGCTTTCAAAGTAGGTCGCGGTCCGTACTAGATGTCGAACTCACTCAGCTTCACCGCCCATTTCGTCAGTCGTCCTGATGTGTCGGGGTAATGCAGGATCGCCCTCAGGGGTTGGTCGGTGAGAACCACGATGGCGTGCGCTTGAAAATACGGACGGAGTCATTGCGCTGATATAACCAAGGCAAATATCATTTTCTCTGCTCTTGAGTATCGAGTTTCGACTTCGTGGAGTACTTTGCTGGTATAATATATGGGTTGGTGAATTCGACTTTCGTTCTCCTGGACGAGTACCGAACTAATCGCTTCTGGGGTGGTAATCAAGTAAAGGTACAATATTTTTCCGACCTCTGACTTTACAAGCAGGGTGGAGAGGTCAAATATTTCTTCAAATCTTCGAAGGCTTGCCGGCACTCATTCGGCAAGAGAAGTCCTTTGTTTGCCTCAGGGTTTTGAAGAACGGGAGGCATCTCTCAGCCGACCGAGAAATGAATCGACTGAGTGCGATGATCCTTCCATTGAGCTGCTGTACTTCTTTTTGATGTTCGGATGCCGCATATCGATAATCACCTTTATCTTCTCGGGGTTGGCCTCATTCCGCATTGAAAAATGAGGAATCCGAGGAACTTCTCCGAAGTCACCCCGAAGGTGCACTTGATCGGATTTAGCTTCATCCGATGTCGTCGAAGCATGCAAAAAGTTTCTTCCAGGTCTTAGACATGATCTGAAGCCTGTGCACTCTTCACCAGCATGTCATCCACGTACACCTTCATGTTGCGCCCGATTTGAGCTTTGAAGACCTTATTGACGAGTCACTGGTAGGTGGCTCCGGCATTCTTCAGATCGAAGGGCATCACTCTGTAACAGTAAAAGCCCTTGGCGGTCACGAAGGCCGTATGCTCTTCATCCTCGGGCGCCATCCGGATCTGGTTATATCCGATAAAAGCATCCATGAAGCTGAGCAGTCGATGACCGGACGTCGCATCCACCAGTTGGTCGATCTTCGACAGTGGAAAGCTGTCCTTCAGACAGGCTCGATTCAGGTCGGTGTAATCGATACATATCCTTCACTTTTTATTGGCTTTCTTCACCATGACGACATTGACGAGCCAGTCGGGATATATGGTTTCTCTGATGAAGCCCACCTCGAGTAGTTTGTCTACTTCCTCGTCGATGCCCTTCTATTTTTCAGAGACAAAAGACCGTTTCTTCTATCTCACCGGCCTCATGCCAAGGGCGATGTTGAGTCGGTGAGTCATTGTTTCCAGAGGGATGCCGAACATATCCGATGCCGACCAAGCGAATATGTCGGTGTTGGCTTTCAATAGCTCTATCAGCTGCTGTCGCTCCAAGTCAGACAATTGTGACCCGACCCAGATCACCTGTTAAGGATTCTTTGCTATCGGGATAGAAATCAGTTGTTCAGTCGGTTCACCCCGTTCCTCCTCTTCCCGTTGGTCCAACTTGTCGACCGATAGGAAATCCTTCGATTTATTATTTTGAGTTGAGATTTGGAAGCATTACCGAGCGAGTCGTTGATCCCCGTGCATTTTTTCAGCTCCATTTTTAGTCGAAAACCAGACCAGCAAGTAATATGTCGAGACTATCCCTCTGAGAGTGTTTAGTCCGGGTCTTCCAAGTATGACGTTGTAGGCCGAAGGTACTCGAACGACCATGAAGGTCAAGTAGACGGTGCTTTATCGTGGTTCGGCCCCAGCTGTCACAAGAAGAGCAATTTCTCCTTCCACTGCGACGGCATCCCCGGCGAAACCTACTAGGGGCGTAGAGACTCTCCTGAGTCGGTCGGTTGACAGTCGCATTCGAGAGGAGGTCGAGTAAAATAAAATGCTAGTCGAGCTTTCATTATCAATAAAAATCTTTTTTACATCATAATTCACTAGCGTGGCTTCTTCGTCGACTCCCCTTCAGCAGTCATCCTTCGGTCCAGTCGTTTGGAGATCATGTTGATGATCCCGGCAGTAGGCTGATTATTTGCTGCTTCTTCAGTCGGTTGGGGTCGTCGGTCGAGAAGGGGTCGAGTCGGTGGATCCTTTCGATATTTTTCGAGATACCCTCGTCGTATGAGGGCCTCTATTTCATCCTTAAGTTGGATGCATTGCTCGGTGTTGTGATCGTAGCCCCGATGGAATCGACAGTATTTTTTTCGGTCGTGGCCCTTTCCCTTCAGAGGTGGAGGCCGTCGCAGATATTCTACTCCTTTGATCTCCATCAGGATCTGCATACGAGGAATGGAGAGAGGGGTGTAGGAGTCATAACTGCGATGCGTCGGTCTCGGACTCTGCCGTCGGGGCGATCTCGGGCTCCGTCGTCGGGGTGAGACCCGTTTATCGATCGGGGGCCTGCTAGGTTCAGCAGGAGCTCGATTTTTCTTCCGCTTCTCCTTCTGGCCCTTGCTCTCGGTCAGGTGCTAGTCGGAAGCTCCTTCGTCCACACGCATGTATTTATATGCATGCTCCAGCAATTCGGCATATGTCCGGGGGAGGGTCTTGTCCAAAGAATATGTGAATCGGGACCCCCTTAGCCCCCTCTTCATGGTCGAGATATCCATGTCTTCGTTGAGATCCCAAACCTCAAGCGTGGCCGCGTTGAATCGGGCCACAAAATGTCGGAGTATCTCATTTTCTCCCAGCTTGAGGGAGAAAAGACTGTCCGAGGTTTATGACGGTTTTCAGCTGGTACTGAAATGGGCTATGAAAGAATGCTCGAGCTGTCCGAAGGAGTGGATACCTCCGGAACGGAGGTCGGAGTATCAGGCCCTGACAGCTTTACGAAGTGTGGCGGGGAAGCCGATGCAGAAGAGGGCATCGGTTGCCCCTTGAATTGTCATGAGAGCCTTGTAGCTCTCCAGATGGTCAACTGGGTCGGTGGAGCCGTCGTAAGGCTCCACATGAGGCATCTTGAACTGACTAGGGATTGGTTCATCGAGGATAAATCGAGAGAGAGATTGGGTGGTCCGAAAGTCGACATCGTTTGAAGACTTCTGACCATCTGCCTGGAGCTAGACAAGCCGACGGTCGATTTCTTCGAACTTACGTTCGTAGTTGTCCAACCATCGGTGTTGAGAAACCCCAGGGGTCGAACCTCCCGACGAATTTGAGAGGGAGGGGGACGGTGTCCGCGGCCGCTTCTCCTTCCTCGCTCATTCCAGTTGGGAAGGAGACGGACGCCGAGATCGGTGGGTGTCGCGCCGTGGCCGCCTCCCCCCTTCTCGGTGGGAGTGCTGAGACGGCTGCTCTTGAGGAGGAGACGAAAGTTGACGCGGGCGTCAGTGGCTGCTTCTGGACGGCATCGGGTGTACCACCGGTGGAACTCTTGAGGAGGAGACGAAAGTTGACGCGAGCATCGGTAGCTGCTTCTGGACGGCATCGGGTGCGCCGCCGGTTGTTCCGCCGACGGTTGCGGCAACTGGATCGGTTGTTGTTGGAGGTTTTTGACCGCATCCGTCAGAACAGTCATTTACCGCACGATCGCCGCAATCTGTGCCTTCGTGGTCACCATAGGATGCGGAGAGCTGGGTTCCGTCATGGAGGGTAAAGGAGGGGCCTCTTCCCGACGGAAAGAGTGCCTCGCTGATCCGATAACTCTCGATCGCTGAGTCCTGATTTTTGTCATCTCGAGAGATTTTTCAAGCTCTATGGAGCTCGCTGTCTTACCACCGCCGCGGTCGCTCCCCCTTCCTGGCGCGCCAAATCTGTTGCGGCCAATCTCCTCGTCGTCTGATCGCCGAGGACGCGCACCTACAAGGAAAGTCCTCACTGACTGGAGATATTTCCGACGGAGACCCTCCGATGCTCAAGTCAGAGAGGAGATTAGGCAACAGTGGAAAAATCAGAAGCTCAGTCAGAGAGAGAGAGCTCACCAAAACCGTTGCCTTATCCTGTTTTATAGTAGAATGTGGTATGGTCCCGCCATTAATGGTGTAGACAACTTGGGAGTTGTCAAATCGTCGGGGACTATCAAATCATCATGGGTTGTCAGGTCATTAGAATTAACCCATGTCCTTGGTAGGACAACGCTCCATGACGGTCGACAGCATGTCCTTGGCAGGACTACAGCCCATGATGGTTGTACGGCGTTTGGACGAGCTAGCCGGCTATATGTCGGTATTTGGTTGCTGGAACGTCGGGTGATGACTCAAAAACACCGTCGGCTGATTTGGTGCCTTGTGGAAGTCAGATGTCGGCTGCCACCTCCGACAGTGAGTTGGTGATATAGGTTCGGCCGCTCGGTCGGTTGGAAACAGTATTGGTCTGTTTGGCCGATATTTCTTTGATCGAATATTGTCGGCAGTCATTGTCGAAGTCGTCTGTCCATCCGATGGATAGAATCGAATGTCGATTGAATTATTTTGAAGAGAAATCGACGTATAGAAATCAATCGATATATCTCAACAAAATCCATACCTCCGTAGCAATGTGTCATGTACATCACATTATTGTGGTCTAAAACCATGGTGCAGCGTATCGGAATCCCAGAGGTTCAATTTGAGCTGCTCTAGCCGCAGCGGATCCAAAGAATCCACCCGTCATGCCTGTCAGAAAGCTCAGTAGAGTGCTTTCAATGCCTCTGCGTAGCGCCAACGGACGCCAGAATAGCACCAGACACCAGGGTACCACCAAAATATCGCCATACGTTCGCACATGAGAGAGAGATGGTCCTTTCGAAAGAGCTCAGGAACCAAGGTGATATGAGAGGGAGGAGGGAGACGTAGCAGAAAACAGGGGCAAAAGGGCTGTTTGATGGGATGTCTAGCCAAACATCTATCCCTCCATTAAGTCTCCCCTGCCCGCCTCACCAGCAATACACAGATGCTTCGCACATTAATGCATGCACGAAAGGAATTCTCGTTCTCCTAGATTCGCTTAATATCGCCAGCAGCTGACACGCATACAAGTAACGAATTCTCTCTCCTCTGTCCCTTCCCCCCTTCCCTCTCTCTATCTCTCTCAAAAAAAAAAGGAAAAGAAAAGTCTAAAACCATTTTGAGCGCTGACTCGATAAAAAGCTTGAAACTTTTATACCTATATAGATGTGCCAATATACGTATCCAATGAAAAGTTACTATCTTCGCAGTGTAGCAGTAGCTGACAATTAAATACTAGTACAGCATGCATGCCACCTTTCCCCTTGTGCGGTTAATATCCCCTCTGCCAACCGGCCTCCTCCGGGAGTAAAAATAGGATAGCGGCCGCTGATTGGTCGTCTTCAATCGTCGTTCTTACCTTGTCCAGTTCTGGTTGTGTTTTCTCTGGGTTAGGGTGCAAATCGACCAGATCAGATTTGGTCGGATTTTGTAAGTACTGAATCCAAATCCCAATGATTTTATTGGTTTTTTTGGGATTTGTTGATGCAAGTCTTTGCTTGTGTAATCGTTCCGCTTTAAATTTGTTATGATCCAATATGTTTACTATTTATTTTTTAAAATATTATTGATATTTTTTTTTTGATAAAACAGATTTTTGGTACATTTCTAACGTGAATATATCTAAAAAAAATTTAAAAAAAAAATTCTCACAAAATACTCAAGGGATATCCTCCACATTGATCCACACATATAGCTTCCACAGTATGCTCAATCACATAGAAAACCATCGGCACCGTTGACCTCCTGATAAATATGACAAATATCGAAGGAGATGTAGTTCCTCGTCAAGCAACAAACATCATGAAGTGGAGGATGTGCATTCATCTCGGATGAGTACAATCGAAGCCAAGCAATTAAGGTAGTATTTGTTTCTTCAACATCTAACTCTGATATTTCTTTGGACAATATATACTAGACCAATACTAACGAAGCCAATCAATTTTTTACAACTTTAATATTGATAAGGCATTTAATGGACATGATGATATGAATCAAAAGGATTTGTCTGGCTCGCAATCCATATGATGATCCGGACACATCCAAAATCAATATGGAGAATAGACCTAATAGAACAAAATTGTTTGACTTTTGAGACCAGCACTCCCAGCTCGACTCAATGATCTCAGCCGTCGAAGTCATAATGAGTAGGATCCTTCCATGGGGGAAGCAGCTTGGCTTTCCACTGTCTTAAAGATGTGCATAACTCCGTCACATAGTAGACTACTACCATACATTCTCAAGGTTGTTATGCCATGTCAATGGTTTGTTGCAGCATGACCTAAATTTGATGGAATACAATCCAAGAGGATTCACGACCTCAATTAAAAACAGATCCAAATGAACCTGCGAAAAAGATAGTGAAAAATAACTTTAGCTAGGATAGACTCTATCTCTCTATTCCTCTTCCTCCTCCTCCTTTCCCACTAAAGATTTTCATTAACTTAGTATTGGAGGGCCTGGCCGAAACCATCACCCTTTGTTTGTTGTCTCGCAAATCCATGGAGGTGATCTTTATCGGCGATCCAAGACCCAGCGGCAATAAATTTTATCTATTGGTAGTTTCATTTTTAGTTCTTTTGGCATAATTGTATATCGTTTCCATATATCTAATTATATAATTAATATTCAAAATCAGTGATCATGATCTTCCGTATAAGACACTCGGTTTGACTATTTTTTAACTTGATTTTTTTATTTTAATTGCACTATCTGGGTGATTAAAGTGGCCCATACGTACTAAACTCTCCCAAAACCTACTCCATGAGCATCAACAAACATGTTAACGTTTAGAAATGGCCGCAAGTCAGAAATCCAAATTTAAGTCTCAACCACCGAACAAACAAACCTAGCAAGGTGATTACCTTTCTTGGAAATTTAAGAGATCTTGGATGTCAAATGCGATTAAGAAGCAAGAAGAATGCGTACTAACATTTATAAAATCTTATTTATACATAATATGCGCTTATGTATGGACGTATGTAATTAATAAATTATATATATTACCAAATCATTTATTGGTTTAGATAGGGATCTATTTTTTTTTTTTTTTTTTGATCGAGTCAGGTTGCAGGACCACTGCTGCTGTTAATGAACAGTCCTGTAAACAGAGGAGAAAAGAGAACATTAGATTGGGAGCAATGTGCTCTCTTCACCAAGCGCTCAGAGTTGCCGCACCAAGGGCTAAAGCCAGCATTGACTTCTGCAGCAGTGCTGCGAGGCGTCAGAGTGAAGGTGAGAAGAATGAGGTCACATTAGAAAGGAGAGCTTGTCGCCGAACCCAGCAGCTACGTCCCATAGAAAGGAGAGAATCTAGCTTGCTTTAAGCTAAAGACAACGAATTAAAGATTGGGCAGTGCTGATGTTGGGTGCTTTTCTAAAGAGAAAGGAACAAACTTAGGTGCATTACTTTATTGGAAACGCAGCGCCATAAACCTAATCCTATGTACTTTATTAACAAAAACATCCACTCGGAGAGAAGAGCGAGTTCAAAGTTCAAATGAAAGTATCTTTTCCATTATCCTGATCTTGACATCGGTAACGAGAATTCCTCCTCAAGGTTCCAATACCTCTAGCCTTTTTCTTCTCTTTTAGCCTTTAAAAAGAGTAAAAAAAGAAATCGCAGCTCGAATCCCAAGTTAGTGGTGCAACTTGTAACCAATAGCTTAATTCCTCCGGATCTTTCCTATAGAAAAACACTCGTACAGCTATTATTTCCATTCCACAAGAGAAGTAAAGTTGTTGAGAAGAACGATCAAAACAATGGTCATAAAAGTAACTGTTGGGGGATACCCACCGACCGACCGACCGACTATCGGAGGGCCCGACCGGCTGTCGGCCCGACTGACCGTCTCCGACTGAAAGCCGGGAGTGACCGACTAACGGACGCTACTGACGGCTTTCCAATGGCCCAATCGCCGACTGGAGGTATGTCGGGCGTATCTCTCCCGATTGACCGGACCCAGAGGCCGACTCACATGAAACTCGCCGACTGACGGAGGAACCCGACGCCACTCTGCTGGCCACCGACTAAGGGTCGGCCGTCTCCTCCCATCGCCGTACAGCCGCCGGACCTTGTCAGCTCTGACACGGACATGCGGCACAGTTCCCCAGGGGCATTGTCCCGCCGAGAGCGAAGTCAACCCTGGTGATTAGACGGCCACACGGCGACATGACATTTTCACGGCGGCTCTGACAGTCTACAGTGAGTTGACAGTTCCTCACTCGTCCGCGCCATTGATAACGGCGCCATACCGTGCTCCACTATATATACCGGGGAAGGCAACAGTGCAAGGGGTCGATCCGCCCGTCTCTCCCACATACGCAGGCTCGCCTCTCTCTCTCTCTCCCTCTCAGAGCTCTCTGTCTGCATTTCACTGTTGCCCAGTCACCTCTCTGACTTGACCGTCGGAGGGTCCCCACCGGAGCCGCCTCCGGTCAGTGCGGACTTCCTTTTGCAGGTGCACGCTTCCCGGCGATCGGGCGACGAGGCGATTGGCCGCAACAGATTGGCGCGCCAGGTAGGGGAAGGCATGACAAAGACAAGAGCTCAGCGATCGAGAATCACTGGGTCGGCAAGGCGTTCTTCCCGCCGGGAAGAAGCCTCCCCGCCCCCACCGGCGGCGGAGCCTAGCTCTCCGCACCCCGCAGTAACCACGGAGGCCCAGATTGCGGCCATCGTGCGGCAGATGACCGTGCTGACCGACGCAGTCAAAAGCCTCCAGCAACAACCGGCGGCCCGACCTATGCCTTCCAGGAGCAGCCGCCGACGGTCGCGCCGACCCCTGCCGCCTCCAGGCGAGCACTCCCAACAGCGCTCCCACGGGGAGGAGGAGGGTCGACCTCGGCGCGACGACCGACGGTCCCAGCGGCCCTCTCCTTCCCCGTTGGAACGGGCGAGGAAGGAAAAGCGGCCGCGCACACCGTCGGCCTCTCTTTCAGAGTCTTCCGGAGGCTCCACTCCCGGGGTCTCCCAGCATCGACGAGCGGACGACTACGAGCGACGGTTCGAGGAGATCGACCGCCGACTCGCCCAACTGCAGATGGACGGCCAGAAGTCTTCGAACGACGTCGACTTCCAGACCGCCCAGCCTCTCTCTCGACTGGTCCTCGATGAGCCGATTCCCAGTCGGTTCAAAATGCCGAACGTGGAGCCATATGATGGCTCCACCGACCCGGTCGACCACCTCGAGAGCTATAAAGCTCTCATGACAATTCAAGGGGCAACCGACGCTCTTTTTTGCATCGGTTTCCCCGCCACACTTCGCAAGGCTGCCAGGGCTTGGTACTCCGGTCTTCGATCGGGCAGTATCCATTCCTTCGCGCAGCTCGAGCACTCGTTCGTGGCCCATTTCAGCACCAGCCGAAAGCCGCCGCGAACGTCGGATAGCCTTTTCTCCCTCAAGCAGGGGGAAAACGAGACGCTCCGACACTTCGTGGCGCGATTCAACGCTGCCACGCTCGAGGTCCGGGACCTCAACGAGGACATGGCGGTTTCAGCCATGAAGAGGGGTCTGAGGTCGTCCCGATTTACCTATTCTCTGGACAAGACCCTCCCCCGAACATACGCCGAGCTATTGGAGCGCGCATACAAGTATATGCGCGCGGACGAAGGAGCGTCCGACCGACGCTTGGTCGAGCCCAGGGGTCCGAAGGAGAAACGAAGAAAAGGTCGGGAGCCCGCCGAACCAAGCAGGCCCCCGGCCGGTAGTCGGCTTTCTCCACCTCGACAGATCCAAAAATCACCCGGCCGACAGACTCCGAGGTCGGTGCGTCCCAGGTATGACTCCTACACTCCCCTCTCCGCTCCTCGTGCGCAGATCTTGATGGAGATCGAAGGGAAAGAATACCTGCGACGGCCTCCGCCTCTGAAGGCAAAGGGCCTCGACCATCGGAAGTACTGCCGGTTCCATCGGAGCCACGGCCACGACACCGAGCGGTGCATCCAGTTGAAGGATGAGATCGAAAATCTCATCCGCCGGGGTATCTCGGCAAGTTTCGAAAGGGACCACCGGCCCAACCGACTGAAGAGGCGCCGACTAACCAGCCGACGGCTGGAGTCATCAATATGATCTCCAAGCGGCTGGGATCGGGGACATCTACAGGGGGGGAGCCGACGAAAAGGCCGCGCCCGGACGACGTGATTACCTTCTCGGAAGACGACGTTCGGGGCATCCAGACTCCCCACGACGACGCTGTTGTTGTGTCGGCGACAATAGCCAATTATGATGTAAAACGAATCTTTGTTGATAATGGAAGTTCGACGAATGTTTTGTTTTACTCGACCTTCTCCCGAATGCGACTACCGACTGATCGACTTAGTAGGGTCTCCACGCCCTTGATCGGCTTTGCCGGAGACACCGTCACGACAGAAGGAGAAATCACCCTGCCGGTGACGGTCGGTACCGAACCACGGCAAAGCACGGTCTCCCTCATCTTCGCGGTCGTCCAAGTCCCTTCGGCCTACAATGCCATACTCGGGCGACCCGGACTGAACGCTCTCAGGGCGATCGTCTCGACGTACCATCTCCTTGTTCGATTCCCGACCAGAAACGGGGTCGGGGAGATGCGCGGAGATCAACAGCTCGCCCGACGATGCTTTCAAATCTCCGCCCAAAGCAACGAGACAAAGGATCCCCTGACAATCGACAAACTGGATCACCGGGAGGAGGAAGAGCGGGGTTCGCCGGCCGAACAGCTCGAGGCGATCCCGATAGGAGGAAATCCCGACAGAAAAGTTTGGGTCGGGTCTCAATTGCCCGACGCCGAACGCCACCGACTGGCGGAGCTCTTGACGGCCAACGCCGACATATTCGCATGGTCGGCAGCAGATATGTCGGGCATCCCTCCGGAAACAATGACTCACCGACTCAACATCGATCCGACGATGAAACCGGTGAGGCAGAAGAAAAGGTCCTTCGCCCCAGAAAGGCAGAAGGCCATTGACGAAGAAGTGGACAAGCTGCTCGAAGCGGGCTTCATTCGCGAATCCACGTATCCCGATTGGCTCGCCAATGTCGTCATGGTCAAGAAAGCCAACGGGAAGTGGAGGATCTGTATCGATTACACCGACCTCAACCGAGCATGCCCGAAGGATAGCTTTCCACTCCCAAAGATCGACCAGCTGGTGGATGCGACGTCCGGATTTCGACTGCTCAGCTTCATGGACGCCTTCGCCGGGTACAATCAGATCCGGATGGCGCCTGAAGACGAGGAGCACACCGCGTTCGTGACCCCCAAGGGCCTCTACTGTTACAGGGTGATGCCCTTCGGATTGAAGAACGCCGGTGCCACCTACCAGCGACTCGTCAATAAGGTCTTCAAAGACCAGATCGGCCGCAACATGGAAGTGTATGTGGACGACATGCTGGTAAAGAGCACGCAGATCCCGGACCATGTTCAGGATCTCGAGGAGACCTTCCGCACCCTTCGACGACACCGAATGAAGCTCAACCCGACCAAATGTGCCTTCGGGGTGACCTCGGGGAAGTTTCTCGGATTCCTCGTTTCTCAGAGAGGGATCGAGGCCAACCCTGAGAAGATAAAGGCGATCCTCGACATGCGTCATCCGAACACCAAGAAGGAGGTCCAACAACTGAATGGAAGAATCGTCGCTCTTAGCCGATTCATTTCCCGATCAGCTGAAAGGTGCCTCCCGTTCTTCAAGACCCTGCGCCAGGCGAGCGGTTTCTCTTGGTCGGATGAGTGTGAACAGGCCTTTGAAGACCTGAAAAGGTACTTGGCTTCCCCGCCGCTGCTCGTAAAGCCGCAGATCGGGGAGACCTTGTATCTCTACTTGGCCACATCTTCTGAGGCGATCAGCTCGGTGCTCGTTCGGGAAAACGAGTGCCGAACCCATCAGCCCATCTACTACACCAGCAGGGTCCTCCACGGCGCCGAAGCCAGATACTCGGAGACGGAAAGATGGTTTTCGCCCTGACCGTCTCCGCGCAACGGCTCCGACCATACTTCCAGGCCCACGCCATCGTGGTACTCACCAACCAGCCCCTGAGGGCCGTACTGCGTCGACCCGACACATCCGGACGACTCGCTAAGTGGGCAATGAAGCT
>NC_025999.2:95752654-95836600 GCF_000442705.2 Elaeis guineensis | reverse complement strand
AACCAAATCAGCCGCATCTTTCTTCATGGTGGGGCAGTAGTAACCTTACCGTAGGACTTGTAGGCTAGGGATTTGCCCCCCAAGTGACTTCCGAGATCCCTTCATGCACCTCTCTGAGTGCAATAGTCCGCATCCGTCCGGTCCCAAGCACTTTAGCAAGGGAAGGGAGAATGACCTTTTGTAGAGTCGCCCGTCCATCGTTACATATTGGGAGGCCCGTCCACCGGAGTCGCTTGGCTTCCGTGGGGTCTTCGGGGCTGGTTCCGTCAGTCAGATACTGAACGATCGGATCCATCCAGCTTGGCTCGGTCGTCAGTTGTAGCACCTCCTCAACCTTGTCGATGCTCGGTTGCTCGAGACTTCTCTACGAGTGTCCGGCCCAAAGTGCCGTAGGCGGATATCGCAAGCCTAGAGAGTGCGTCGACCCGAGCATTCTCGTCCTGAAAATGTGGGAGATCTCGAAATACTTAAGGTGCGCCACGAGATCTCTCACTTTCTGGAAATATTTCGCCATGGTCGGATCCCACACTTCGAATTCGCCTCTGACTTGTCCTACAATTAGCTGGGAGTCAGAGAAAACTCTGAGGCTGTCGATCTGAGCTCCTTCACCATTCTCAAACCAGCGAGAAGCGCTTCATACTCGGCTTGATTATTAGAGACTTTGAAGTTGAATTAGAGGATGTATTCGGTAACTACTCCCTCCGAGTTGGTAAGCAGGAACCCGACCCCGCTCCCTTGAGCATTGGAAGCTCCATCTATGTGTAATACCCAGGTTGACTCGGGGTTATATTCAGAAGCCGCAGCTTTTTTTGGAGCTCCCGTTTTCCGACATTTGATCGGTTGTTGGGCATTCCGCAATGAAGTCGGTCAGAACTTGGGGCTTTCAAAGTAGGTCGCGGTCGGTACTGGATGTCGAACTCGCTCAGCTTCACCGCCCATTTCGTCAGTCGTCCTGATGTGTCGGAGCAATGCAGGATCGCCCTCAGGGGTTGGTCGGTGAGAACCACGATGGTGTGCGCTTGAAAATACGGACGGAGTCATTGCGCTGATATGACCAAGGCAAATATCATTTTCTCTGCTCTTGAGTACCGAGTTTCGGCTTCGTGGAGCACTTTGCTGGTATAATATATGGGTTGGTGAATTCGACTCTCATTCTCCTGGACGAGTACCGAACTAATCGCCTCTGGGGCGGTAACCAAGTAAAGGTACAATATTTCTCCGACCTCTGGCTTTACAAGCAGGGGTGGAGAAGTCAAATATTTCTTCAAATCTTCGAAGGCTTGCCGGCACTCATTCGGTCAAGAGAAGTCCTTTGTTTGCCTTAGGGTTTTGAAGAACGGGAGGCATCTCTCAGCTGATCGAGAAATGAATCGACTGAGTATGATGATCCTTCCATTGAGCTGCTGTACTTTCTTTTTAGTGTTCGGATGCCGCATGTCGATAATCACCTTTATCTTCTCGGGGTTGGCCTCATTTCGCGTTGAAAAATGAGAAATCCGAGGAACTTCCCTGAAGTCACCCCAAAGGCGCACTTGATCGGATTTAGCTTCATCCGATGTCGCCGAAGCATGCAAAAAGTTTCTTCCAGGTCTTGGACATGATCTGAAGCCTGTACGCTCTTCACCAGCATGTCGTCTACGTACACCTCCATATTGCGCCCGATTTGAGCTTTGAAGACCTTATTTATGAGTCACTGGTAGGTGGCTCCGGAATTCTTCAGACCGAAGGGCATCACTCTGTAACAGTAAAGGCCCTTGGCGGTCACGAAGATCGTATGCTCTTCATCCTCGGGCACCATCCGGATCTAGTTATATCCGACAAAGGCATCCATGAAGCTGAGCAGTCGATGACCGGACATCTCATCCACCAGTTGGTTGATCTTCGATAGTGGAAAGCTGTCCTTCGGACAGGCTCGATTCAGGTCGGTATAATCGATACAGATCCTTCATTTTTCGTTGGCTTTCTTCACCATGACGACATTGGCGAGCCAGTCGGGATATGTGGTTTCTCTGATGAAGCCCACCTCGAGTAGTTTGTCTACTTCCTCATCGATGGCCTTCTATTTTTCAGAGACAAAAGACCGTTTCTTCTATCTCACTGGCCTCATGCCAGGGGCAATGTTGAGTCGGTGAGTCATTGTTTCCGGAGGGATGCCTAACATATCCGATGCCGACCAAGCGAATATGTCGGTGTTGGCTTTCAATAGCTCTATCAGCTGCTGTCGCTCCAAGTCAGACAATTGTGACCCGACCCAGATCACCTGTTAAGGATTCTTTGCTATCGGGATGGAAATCAGCTGTTCAGTCGGTTCACCCCATTCCTCCTCTTTCCGTTGGTCCAACTTGTCGACCGACAGGGAATCCTTCGATTTATTATTTTGAGTTGAGATTTGGAAGCATTGCCGAGCGAGTCGTTGATCCCCGTGCATTTTTCCAGCTCCATTTTTAGTCGGGAACCGGACCAGCAAGTAATATGTCGAGACTATCCCTCTGAGAGTGTTTAGTCCGGATCTTTCAAGTATGACGTTGTAGGCCGAAGGTACTCGAACGACCATGAAGGTCAAGTAGACGGTGCTTTGTCGTGGTTCGGCCCCAGCTGTCACAAGAAGAGTAATTTCTCCTTCCACTGCGACGGCATCTCCGGCGAAACCTACTAGGGCGTAGAGACTCTCCTGAGTCGGTCGGTCGACAGTCGTATTCGAGAGAAGGTCGAGTAAAACAAAATGTTAGTCGAGCTTTCATTATCAACAAAAATCTTTTTTACATCATAATTCGCTATTATTACCGAGACGACAACAGCATCATCATGAAGAGTTTGGATTTTCCAAGCATCTTCATCTGTAAAAATGATTACATCATCCTGACGTGGCTTCTTCATCGACTCCCCTTCAGCAGTCATCCTTCGGTCCAGTCGTTTGGAGATCATGTTGATGATCCCGGCAGTAGGCTGATTGTTTCATGCTTCTTCAGTCGGTTGGGATCGTCGGTCGAGAAGGGGTCGAGTCGGTGGATCATTTCGATATTTTTCGAGATACCCTCATCGTATAAGGGCCTCTATTTCATCCTTAAGTTGGATGCATTGCTCGGTGTTGTGATCGTGGCCCCGATGGAATCGACAGTATTTTCTTCAGTCGTGGCCCTTTGCCTTCAGAGGTGGAGGCCATCGCAGATATTCCACTCCTTCGATCTCTATCAGGATCTGCGTACGAGGAGCGGAGAGAGGGGTGTAGGAGTCATACCTGCGATGCGTCGGTCTCGGACTCTACCGTCGGGGCGATCTCGGGCTCCGTCGTCGGGGCGAGACCCGTTTATCGATCGGGGGCCTGCTAGGTTCAGCAGGAGCTCAATTTTTCTTCCGCTTCTCCTTCTGGCCCTTGCTCTCGGTCAGGCGCTAGTCGGAAGCTCCTTCGTCCACGTGAATGTATTTATACGCATGCTCCAGCAATTCGGCATATGTCCGGGAGAGGGTCTTGTCCAAAGAATATGTGAATCGGGACCCCCTTAGCCCCCTCTTCATGGTCGAGATATCCATGTCTTCGTTGAGATCCCAAACCTCAAGTGTGGCTGCATTGAATCGGGCCACAAAGTGTCGGAGTGTCTCATTTTCTCCCAGCTTGAGGGAGAAAAGACTGTCTGAGGTTCATGACGGTTTTCAGCTGGTACTGAAATGGGCCATGAAAGAATGCTCGAGCTGTCCGAAGGAGTGGATACCTCCTGAACGGAGGCCGGAGTATCAGGCCCTGGCAGCTTTATGAAGTGTGGCGGGGAAGCCGATGCAGAGGAGGGCATCGGTTGCCCCTTGAATTGTCATGAGAGCCTTGTAGCTCTCCAGATGGTCAACTGGGTCGGTGGAGCCATCGTAAGGCTCCACATGAGGCATCTTGAACCGACTAGGGATTGGTTCATCGAGGATAAATCGGGAGAGAGATTGGGTGGTCCGAAAGTCGACATCGTTTGAAGACTTCTGACCATCCGCCTGGAGCTAGACAAGCCGACGGTCGATTTCTTCGAACTTACGTTCGTAGTCGTCCAACCGTTGGTGTTGAGAAACCCCAGGGGTCGAACCTCCCGACGAATTTAAGAGGGAGGCGGACGGTGTCCGCGGCTGCTTCTCCTTCCTTGCTCACTCCAGCTGGGAAGGAGAGGGACGTCGAGATCGGTGGGTGTCGCACCATGGCCGCCTCCCACCTTCTCGGTGGGATTGCTAAGACGGCTGCTCTTGAGGAGGAGACGAAAGTTGACGCGGGCATCGGTGGCTGCTTCTGGACGGCATCGGGTGTACCGTCGGTGAAACTCTTGAGGAGGAGACGAAAGTTGACGCGGGCATCGGTGGCTGCTTCTGGACGGCATCGGGTGCGCCGCCGGTTGTTCCGCCAGCGGTTTCGGCAACTGGGTCGGTTGTTGTTGGAGGTTTTTGACCGCGTCTGCCAGAACAGTCATTTGCCGCACGATCGTCGCAATCTGTGCCTCCATGGTCACCATAGGATGTAGAGAGCTGGGTTCCGTCATGGAGGGTAAAGGAGGAGCCTCTTCCCGACGGAAAGAGTGCCTCGCCGATCCGATAGCTCTCGATCGTTGAGCCCTGATTTTTGTCATCTCGAGAGATTTTTCAAGCTCTATGGAGCTCGCTGTCTTACCACCGCCGCGGTCGCTTCCCCTTCCTGGCGCGCCAAATCTGTTGCGGCCAATCCCCTCGTCGTCTGATCGCCGATGACGCGCACCTACAAGGAAAGTCCTCACTGACCAGAGATATTTCCGACGGAGACCCTCCGATGCTCAAGTCAGAGAGGAGATTAGGCAACAGTAAAAAAATCAGGAGCTCAGCCAGAGAGAGAGAGCTCACCAAAATCGTTGCCTTACCCTGTTTTATAGTAGAATGTGGTATGGTCCCGCCATTAATGGTGTAGACAACTTGAGAGTTGTCAAATCATCGGGGACTATCAAATCGTCATGGGTTGTCAGGTCATTAGAATTAACCCATGTCCTTAGCAGGACAACGCTCCATGAAGGTCGACAGCATGTCCTTGGCAGGACAACAGTCCATGACGGTTGTACGACGTTTGGACGAGCTAGCCGGCTATATGTCGGTATTTGATTGCTGGGACATCGGGTGATGATTTAAAAATACCGTCGGCTGATCTGGTGCCTTGTGGAAGTCAGATGTCGGCTGCCACCCCCGATAGTGAGTTGGTGATATGGGTTCGACCGCTCGGTCGGTTGGAAATAGTATTGGTCTGTTTGGCCGGTATTTCTTTGGCCGAATATTATCGACAGTCATTGTCGGAGTCGTCTGTCCGTCCGATAGATAGAATCGAATATCGATCGAATTATTTTGAAGATAAATCGATGTACAGAGATCAATCGATATATCTCAATAAAATCCATACCTCCATAGCAATGTGTCATGTACATCACATTATTGTGGTCTAAAACCATGGTGCAGCATATCGGAATCCCAGAGGTTCAATTTGAGCTGCTCTAGCCGCAGCGGATCCAAAGAATCCACCCGTCATGCGTGTCAGAAAGCTCAGTAGATCGCTTTCAATGCCTCTGCGTAGCGCCAACGGACGCCAGAATAGCACCAGACACCAGGGTACCACCAAAATATCGCCATACGTTCGCACATGAGAGAGAGATGGTCCTTTCGAAAGAGCTCAGGAATCAAGGTGATATGAGAGGGAGGAGGGAGACGTAGCAGAAAACAGGGGCAAAAGGGCTGTTTGATGGGATGTCTAGCCAAACATCTATCCCTCCATTAAGTCTCCCCTGCCCGCCTCACCAGCAATACACAGATGCTTCGCACATTAATGCATGCGCGAAAGGAATTCTCGTTCTCCTAGATTCGCTTAATATCGCCAGCAGCTGACACGCATACAAGTAACGAATTCTCTCTCCTCTGTCCCTTCCCCCCTTCCCTCTCTCTATCTCTCTCAAAAAAAAAAGGAAAAGAAAAGTCTAAAACCATTTTGAGCGCTGACTCGATAAAAAGCTTGAAACTTTTATACCTATATAGATGTGCCAATATACGTATCCAATGAAAAGTTACTATCTTCGCAGTGTAGCAGTAGCTGACAATTAAATACTAGTACAGCATGCATGCCACCTTTCCCCTTGTGCGGTTAATATCCCCTCTGCCAACCGGCCTCCTCCGGGAGCAAAAATAGGATAGCGGCCGCTGATTGGTCGTCTTCAATCGTCGTTCTTACCTTGTCCAGTTCTGGTTGTGTTTTCTCTGGGTTAGGGTGCAAATCGACCAGATCAGATTTGGTCGGATTTTGTAAGTACTGAATCCAAATCCCAATGATTTTATTGGTTTTTTTGGGATTTGTTGATGCAAGTCTTTGCTTGTGTAATCGTTCCGCTTTAAATTTGTTATGATCCAATATGTTTACTATTTATTTTTTAAAATATTATTGATATTTTTTTTTTGATAAAACAGATTTTTGGTACATTTCTAACGTGAATATATCTAAAAAAAATTTTAAAAAAAAAAATCTCACAAAATACTCAAGGGATATCCTCCACATTGATCCACACATATAGCCTCCACAGTATTCTCGACCACATAGAAAACCAACGGCACCGTTGACCTCCTGATAAATATGACAAATATCGAAGGAGATGTAGTTCCTCGTCAAGCAACAAACATCATGAAGTGGAGGATGTGCATTCATCTCGGATGAGTACGATCGAAGCCAAGCAATTAAGGTAGTATTTGTTTCTTCAACATCTAACTCTGATATTTCTTTGGACAATATATACTAGACCAATACTAACGAAGCCAATCAATTTTTTACAACTTTAATATTGATAAGGCATTTAATGGACATGATGATATGAATCAAAAGGATTTGTCTAGCTCGCAATCCATATGATGATCCGGACACATCCAAAATCAATATGGAGAATAGACCTAATAGAACAAAATTGTTTGACTTTTGAGACCAGCACTCCCAGCTCGACTCAATGATCTCAGCCGTCGAAGTCATAATGAGTAGGATCCTTCCATAGGGGAAGCAGCTTGGCTTTCCACTGTCTTAAAGATGTGCATAACTCCGTCACACAGTAGACTACTACCATACATCCTCAAGGTTGTTATGCCATGTCAATGGTTTGTTGCAGCATGACCTAAATTTGATGGAATACAATCCAAGAGGATTCACGAGCTCAATTAAAAACAGATCCAAATGAACCTGCGAAAACGATAGTGAAAAATAACTTGAGCTAGGATAGACTCTATCTCTCTATTCCTCTTCCTCCTCCTCCTTCCCCACTAAAGATTTTCATTAACTTAGTATTGGAGGGCCTGGCCGAAACCATCACCCTTTGTTTGTTGTCTCGCAAATCCATGGAGGTGATCTTTATCGGCGATCCAAGACCCAGCGGCAATAAATTTTATCTATTGGTAGTTTCATTTTTAGTTCTTTTGGCATAATTGTATATCGTTTCCATATATCTAATTATATAATTAATATTCAAAATCAGTGATCATGATCTTCCGTATAAGACACTCGGTTTGACTATTTTTAACTTGATTTTTTTATTTTAATTGCACTATCTGGGTGATTAAAGTGGCCCATACGTACTAAACTCTCCCAAAACCTACTCCATGAGCATCAACAAACATGTTAACGTTTAGAAATGGCCGCAAATCAGAAATCCAAATTTAAGTCTCAACCACCGAACAAACAAACCTAGCAAGGTGATTACCTTTCTTGGAAATTTAAGAGATCTTGGATGTCAAATGCGATTAAGAAGCAAGAAGAATGCGTACTAACATTTATAAAATCTTATTTATACATAATATGCGCTTATGTATGGACGTATGTAATTAATAAATTATATATATTACCAAATCATTTATTGGTTTAGATAGGGATCTATTTTTTTTTTTTTTTTTTGATCGAGTCAGGTTGCAGGACCACTGCTGCTGTTAATGAACAGTCCTGTAAACAGAGGAGAAAAGAGAACATTAGATTGGGAGCAATGTGCTCTCTTCACCAAGCGCTCAGAGTTGCTGCACCAAGGGCTAAAGCCAGCATTGACTTCTGCAGCAGTGCTGCGAGGCGTCAGAGTGAAGGTGAGAAGAATGAGGTCACATTAGAAAGGAGAGCTTGTCGCCGAACCCAGCAGCTACGTCCCATAGAAGGGAGATGTTGGGTGGATGTCTGGCCAGGACACCACCTCCCAAGACCCTTTCAGTACCACGCGATGCAGCAGGAAGAAAGAAGAAACAAAACAGAAGAAAAACAATCAAAATACGTGGATCAGCCACAAAAGGGCTCGCCTCCACGGGGCATGCAAACTTCACTATGAAAAGAAAATTTTACAAGAGGAGACCTCACCCTCAACCCTTGTACACCCAATTCTCTCTCACATGAAGTTCTCCTCACAAAAGCTCTCTCTCTTGGAGACCCCCCTGAACCCCTGAAGAGCCTGGCGACCGCTGTCCAGGAGCCTCCTGCTCCTTCTCTCACAGCGCCCTCGCCCCTCTCTCTCTCCTCTGGTTCGTACGGCGGCGAGAAAACCCGATCACACACCTTCTGTTCGTTCTCAGGCCTTTTAAAGGCTTAAACATAGGTTAGAGGGTGATTAGGAATCCTTAATCAAGCCAAATCACGTCCCAAGCCGTCCGATCAACACCGGGAGCTCTCTGGACCCTTAGATCGCGCTTCGGTCCACGGAATAGAGCCGTGGACCGCGAGAATCGAGTGGGAAACGTCCACGCGGTCCACAGGCCGCGCCGTGGACCACCCGGTTCACGGTGGACCGGGGATGGGCCAGCAGGCTGCTGGGTCGCGCGTCCCGCACGGGCCTGGGCCTGGGTCGCGCGTCCCGCGCGGGCCTGGGCCTGGGACGCGCGTCCCGCGCGGGCCTGGGTCCCGCGTCCCGCCCGGGCCTGGGTCCCGCGTCCCACTCGGGCCAGCGGGCCTGGGACGCGCGTCCCGCGCGCCGCCGCCTGCGGCCGCGCCGCTGCCGCCCGCCGCCGGTCGCCGGCGGTCCTCCGCCGCCTCGGTTTTCGTGCTATCTTCGAAAGCTCGTATCTTCTCCATCCGAGCTCCGATTCAGGTGATCTTGGTCTCGTTGGACTCCGTTTTTCGCCGCGAACCTCACTGTGGGCTCAATGTGGGCTGAATCTCGAGGCGTCAAATCCTAACAATCTCCACCTCGACTCGATATTCGGCCTCCTCCAAACTTCGAGAGCATCTGGATCTCCTCGCCCCCATGCCCTGGGGCAATCGCCTGCTGATCATGGATGGGCAAACATGGGAGTCGAGCCAGGCTGCTCGATCCCATCTCCGTCGTATGCTGTGCTCCTCCTGACCTGAGACCTGCTCGGGGCATCATCCTGCGGCAATAGGAATCTTACCTTGCGACGTCGCCTCTCGTCCTCCCGAGTCTCTTGTCTCGTGCCCGATCCGCCTCCTGGAGCTCCACCTCGCTCTGGGCTCCACCTGGCTCCCGATGCTCTACCTCGCACTGGGCTCCCTGCCAGGTAATAATGTCCTCTGCTCCCCTTCTTCCCCTCCAGCACAATCCTATCGCCGCGTAGCACCCTCAGGATTCCTCCACCAGCTACCGTCCTGTAGCCTCTCGAATCCAGTCTGCTAAGTGAGATAAGATTCCGCCTGAAATCGGGTATGTATCGGACCTCCCCCAATCTCCTCACTGCACCGTCATGTGTCCTCCAGCTGACCGTCCCAATGCCTCTGATCGCACAGCTCGATCCATCTGGCAGATATACAGTGCTCTCACTGTTCTCCAGGGAGTCAAACTGCTCCTCTCTGCAACACACATGATAGGGGCATGCAGAATCTAATATCCACTGCTGGGAAGAAGTAGATACCTCGTCAGATATCTCCAGGACATCTCCATCTGAATCGCTGCCGGCCGTCGCTACAGCAGCCACCGTCCGATTTTTCAGTTGAGGGCAATCTCTGGCTAGATGCCCCAACTCTTCACACCGGTAACACCTGGTTTTGCTCAAGTCCCTCCTGGACTTAGACCGCCCTCGATGCGATCTCCTGTCGCTCCGTCTACCGCCTCCTGCACCTCCAGAAGTCATCAAAGCTGAGCTATCGACACCTGAGCTCGAAGCTGGGTTCTCCCTCCTGAGAACCTCGTTCTGGAGTATTGCCGCAGTGACCTCGTCCATCTTGATAGTGCTCTTCCCCACTAGAAGAGCAGTCACCAAGGACTCGTACGAAGAAGGAAGCGACACCAGCAAAACCAGCGCCCTGGTCTTCTCCTCAACGTTCTCGCCAACGCTGAGAAGGTCGGTGAGGATCTTCTGGAAGTGGCTCAAATGCTCCTGCACGCTCTGTCCCTCAGTCATCCGCAGTTGGTAAAACTGCCTCCAGAGGAAAAGTGTGTTGGTGAGAGACTTCGCCATGTACAACTCCTCGAGCTTCGACCACAGCACCGTCGGGGAAGTCTCGCTCAGCACATGGATCACCACCTCATCCGTCAGGTACATACGGATGGTACTCACCGCCTGCATCTGTAGCCGTTTCCAATCCTGCACCTCCATGGTGGTCGGTTTCTCATCGCACAAGAGAGCTTCGATCAACCCCTGTTGGATGAGCACGTCCTTCACCCTTGCCTGCCACAAGGAGAAATTGCTCTTACCATCAAACTTGTTGATCTCCATCTTGATTGTTCCTGTTTTCTCCATCTTCAGTCTTGCTCACCACCGCTGCAATCTGCGTCCTTGTACCGCCTTGCTCTGATACCACTTGTTGGGTGGATGTCTGGCCAGGACACCACCTCCCAAGACCCTTTCAGTACCACGCGATGCAGCAGGAAGAAAGAAGAAACAAAACAGAAGAAAAACAATCAAAATACGTGGATCAGCCACAAAAGGGCTCGCCTCCACGGGGCATGCAAACTTCACTATGAAAAGAAAATTTTACAAGAGGAGACCTCACCCTCAACCCTTGTACACCCAATTCTCTCTCACATGAAGTTCTCCTCACAAAAGCTCTCTCTCTTGGAGACCCCCCTGAACCCCTGAAGAGCCTGGCGACCGCTGTCCAGGAGCCTCCTGCTCCTTCTCTCACAGCGCCCTCGCCCCTCTCTCTCTCCTCTGGTTCGTACGGCGGCGAGAAAACCCGATCACACACCTTCTGTTCGTTCTCAGGCCTTTTAAAGGCTTAAACATAGGTTAGAGGGTGATTAGGAATCCTTAATCAAGCCAAATCACGTCCCAAGCCGTCCGATCAACACCGGGAGCTCTCTGGACCCTTAGATCGCGCTTCGGTCCACGGAATAGAGCCGTGGACCGCGAGAATCGAGTGGGAAACGTCCACGCGGTCCACAGGCCGCGCCGTGGACCACCCGGTTCACGGTGGACCGGGGATGGGCCAGCAGGCTGCTGGGTCGCGCGTCCCGCACGGGCCTGGGCCTGGGTCGCGCGTCCCGCGCGGGCCTGGGCCTGGGACGCGCGTCCCGCGCGGGCCTGGGTCCCGCGTCCCGCCCGGGCCTGGGTCCCGCGTCCCACTCGGGCCAGCGGGCCTGGGACGCGCGTCCCGCGCGCCGCCGCCTGCGGCCGCGCCGCTGCCGCCCGCCGCCGGTCGCCGGCGGTCCTCCGCCGCCTCGGTTTTCGTGCTATCTTCGAAAGCTCGTATCTTCTCCATCCGAGCTCCGATTCAGGTGATCTTGGTCTCGTTGGACTCCGTTTTTCGCCGCGAACCTCACTGTGGGCTCAATGTGGGCTGAATCTCGAGGCGTCAAATCCTAACAGGAGAGAATCTAGCTTGCTTTAAGCTAAAGACAACGAATTAAAGATTGGGCAGTGCTGATGTTGGGTGCTTTTCTAAAGAGAAAGGAACAAACTTAGGTGCATTACTTTATTGGAAACGCAGCGCCATAAACCTAATCCTATATACTTTATTAACAAAAACATCCACTGGGAGAGAAGAGCGAGTTCAAAGTTCAAATGAAAGTATCTTTTCCATTATCCTGATCTTGACATTGGTAACGAGAATTCCTCCTCAAGGTTCCAATACCTCTAGCCTTTTTCTTCTCTTTTAGCTTTTAAAAAGAGTAAAAAAAGAAATCGAGCTCGAATCCCAAGTTAGTGGTGCAACTTGTAACCAATAGCTTAATTCCTCCGGATCTTTCCTATAGAAAAACACTCGTACAGCTATTATTTCCATTCCACAAGAGAAGTAAAGTTGTTGAGAAGAACGATCAAAACAATGGTCATAAAAGTAACCAAGCTAAGATATTAGAAGGATAACTTACAAAAACCGAACTAGTATTACAGTCAGTAACCAATACCTAGTTAATTAACAAAAGAAACACCATATGCTTCCATTAGCTTTGATGAATCAGTTGCCGAAGAGGACTACCCATATATCAGAGAAAGCTTGGAGGATGTTTGGGTGATGGTGAGGAGAGTTTAAAGCGAGGTAATAATGGAGGAGCTTCTCCAAATCCTCTGCCCCGAAGATTTGCCTCTCCATGACCATCTCCACCATCGAGCTCCGGAAGTCACCATATGGATCCCTCGACCGTTTCACCACCGCAAACACTCTCTTCTCCTCGTCCTCCAACTCCTTCACCTTCTTCTCCCTCGAGGCTATCGAAACCAAGGGTTGAAACCCCTCGCTGGCAATTCGATTTTCGTGATTCTTCGTTCTTCTTCTCGGTGGACGTCGAGATGGCTTCTTCTTATTCTTTTTCTTCCTGTTGTTGGGGCGTTGGTAGAACTCCGAGGAGTCGGAGGAGAAGCTTCTCGACGAGAAGAAAGCCTCGGTCTCCTCCTTAACCTCTCGCTCTTCACTAGTAAAGTACTCGAACCCATCATCACTGTCCATAGAAGAAGAGCTACTGAATCCGTAGCTATTGGACAGCAGCTTCTTTTTCTTCTTCTGCTTCTTCTTATCGTCCTCCTCCTTTTTCCCTTCTTTCTCCACTTCATTGAAGCAGTAGTTGTAGTAGTGACAAGAACTCTTGGACGGCGAGGAAGGGGAAGCCGGAGGGCACATCCTTCCCTCCCCCTCTCCGGTCTCGTAGAACCCACCCGTTTCCCTCACTCTCCTCTCCTTCTTCTTATTCTTCCCATGTCTCCTCTTCTCCCGCTTGGCCACGAGAGGAGGAATGTCTCGGGTGGGCCGGCAACCTCCACAATCTAGGGGAGCCGTAAGACTGGAGCCGCATGACGACGATCGTTGGCGATCGAGAAGGATGATGAAGAACGACCGAGGCTGTCACGGGCTAAGAACATACCGTCGTCGTCGTCGACACCTCGGTGTTGGACGTCTCGCAAAAGGGTCCGGCTCGAGCCGGTGGAGCTCCGGTTGGTGGCAGCGGAGGTGGAATTATTGCAGTAGGAGCGGAGAAGCGAAGAGGGCTTAAGCATGCGAACGAGACGCTGTTTGAGCTTACTACTGCTTCTATTTCTCTCCATTGCACCCTCTCTCTCTCTCTCTCTCTCTATCTACCTATCTTATCTATCTTTCTCGTTTGCTCCTGTTTTGAATTGAAGAGAAGAAAAGGAACAGTAAAAAGAGGAGGTGGGGAGGGTATTTATATTATTTCAAACGATAGCGGAAAGAGGGAACCCAGGTTAACCAAATATTGACCTTCTTTAATTATTAGCTTATTGTTATAGGGATGGGTTGGTGGTTCGCCTCGCTGAGTAATAAATAAGTGGAATTTTTGTCGTGGCCGGAGGGGGCGGGTCGGACAAGGTAAACAGCGTAGCGTGGTGGTATTAGTTTAATGGTTTAAAACGGCAGTAACGGCCGTACGTTCCAAATATCAATAATAGATATTAAATAACAGCCACTATTTATTTAATTATGTAATGAAAATAATGACCTAAAAATCAAATTCTCCACTAAGTGTCCCTTCAAATTTGTTTTTTTTAATTCAATGAACGGTGTTTTGGATAATAATGTTGTTAACATTTTGTTTTCGTTTGTTATTTCTCATTATAACAGTCAGTAACGGCCACTATTTATTTAATTATGTAACAGAAATAATGATCTAAAAATCAAAAATTTAACTATATGTTTCCCTTCCAGAATTTATTTTTTAATATAATGAACAGTGTTTTGGATAATAATGTTGTTAACAACTTTGTTGTTTGTTATTTTTCATTATAACATTTATTGGAATAGTTGTCTTTTATCTTGGGAAGTGGGGTGGCAAAAGAAAATCGTGAGGAAAGCATTTGAAATTGCACGCGTCCTTCACGTGCGCTGGTTTGAATCCATGCAATTTAAAACACCCACAACCAGTTATGACCGTACGAATACCAAAAATCCTCCAATAAATTTCTTCACGTACACTATTAAATGACCATCGCATCTATTCATCTTGGTCGGACGAATGTGTCGTACTACCTCATGCTCCCTGATCAAACTTCCTCGTGATCTCTGCTATTCATTCGATTTTAACCGTGTCGTTCGCACTGGTCCAATCCAATCCAAAATCAAATAATAAAAAATTAAAAATTAATTTAAATAAAAAAATCGAATCAAAAATTTTGATCCAATTATTTAATTTTTTTATAATTTTTTATTTTCAATCATCTATTTTTAATATAATATATTAAATAATTATTATTGATTATTATTATTTTATTGTATTACATTTCATTAAATTTAAATTCCGTTGAATCTATTGCTTGATAATTTTTTAATAAATAATAATATATTATTAATTATAAATAATAAATTGATAATAAATAAAGTATAACTTCTCAAAAACTACATCACCTACAATATAAACAAATAATCAAATATCATAGCAAATGATAACAATAGGCAAAATCTAAATATCCAATCATCCATCAATGTAACCAACAATTTTTTGACATAGTAAACAACATAAATTTAAATAAAAATTAGTAATCATTTCATAAAGTTGTCAAGATTGACTTTAATTTTCAGTTTATTTTTTAAATTTCATAATTTTTAATCGAATCAAATCGAAAATCGAGCCGAACTATATTCGATTCATTTTTTGTTCCATTTTTTGATTGATTCAAACCAATTTTCGATCTAAAATCGAATTATGAACACCCCTAATCTCTAAGGTACAAATCAGCTACTCGCTAAATAAATCAGGGTTTCATTAATGTTTTATACCCTTAAAATCATGAGGATTCTTCACTAAAATTACTTGAGCATTATAGTGACCATTATTTGAACTAGTATATATAATATAGAATTATTAAACTTCTTTTCTTATTTAGATTTGGGTTCTAACTAACATGAATGCAGGGTTCTTACTGTTGGGGATGTCTAGCTAGAACATCATCTTCACAAGATTTTTTCGATACCACACATCGCAGCAGAAAGAAAGAAGAAATAAAACAGAAACAATCAAATACGTGGATCAATCAAAAAAAACTCGTCTCTACAGGACATGCAAGCTTCACTATAAGAAAAGAAAAAATTATAAGAGGAGATCACATCTTCAATCCTTGTACATCCAATCTTCCCTCACAAGAAGTTCTTCCTCACAAAAATTCTCTTTTAGGAAGATCCCACTGAACCCTGAAGCGACCGCTGTCCACTATCTGACAGTCTGTCTGAAGCACTCTGCTCCTACTCTTTATCGGCGCCTCACCTCGACTGCTGCTTTGTATCCTCTACGAACAACCAACTGCACACACCTCTTTTCTGTCAACAGATGATTTTATAAGTCTCTGAATGAGCTCAATTCCGAATCCAAAACAAATTAGGCTTTCTAACAGCACCAAACAGCTTTCAGACCCATCAGATCAAGATCGAAACGCTCCAAGCTATCCGATCACACAACAGATCTACGAAAATCATCGTAGACCGGAGAAATCATAGGAAAATATCCATCGATCCATCATGAACCATGAAAAATCAAAAAAAAATATCCGCTCAATCCACATGGATCCTCATGGACCATCGGTCCATGCACTACACGTGAACAGTGTAAGGGGTATCGTGCGGGCCGCCCACTATCCCCGCTTTAATTCTTCTTCCATATGTTCGTGTATGAGTGATCCGGGAAGTTACGCTTATGAGCATTTTTAGACAGACAACCACCCCTCAAGAAAATTATACGAAAGAGATTGGCTGCCTAAAAATTTTGCATCTAGGACATGACTTTTTACATAAAATTTTTAGTTGGATCATATCTACTGCTGAGATGGTGGACCAATCCAACCGAACCGATGCACATAAATATGCATATATCTTTTTTTTTTTTTTTTTTTTTTTTTTTTTTGTCCATCTTTGTATGTGCTGATTCGTGATTGGACCGATCTATCAATGAGCCAGTGAATTTGGCCCAACCAATAACTTCTCACTTTTACTCTAGAGCAGTTTTCATCGGAGGTAATCCTCTCTCATATTTCTTTCTTGGGATAGCTGTCCGCAAGCATAGCTTTTTTCCTTCGGCATTATGTCATCCCTCCCACTGCTCTATTGACTTTGTTTTGTTTGTTGTAGCGGGAGGAAACAGACCTCAAACAAAAACAGAAGGACAAAATGAAAAAACAAGTTGGATTTGAGAAAGTAGCTGAAGCATCTACCTAGATAAGAAAGGATAGCTCAAAAAGCATGTGTAGCCGACCCTAACTAGTCCAAGTTTGGGACTAGGACTTAATTAAGTTTCATGTTTTATATGGGGATCCATCAAAGAATGATTACTGTTGTATTCATCTACTGTGTAGCAACCATAGAAGCTTATAGAACCAAGTGAGAGTACAAGGGCAAGGAACGAGAAAAGGATAACAGTTTACACTTTATGGAGCCCTTGGGGCGTTCCGGTGGGATTTGGTTTGATCATTCCAGTGCGATTTGAGCACAGCCTAGAGATCGGATAGATCTTCACCTTTTTTTAATACCCAGGACGATCCGAATCTAGTGGAGACAGAGCGAAACAGGTTAAACACTGACACTTCCTCGAGCCTCGCATTTCCAAAATCCCAAAAAATAACACGAATATTTGCATCACGCTACATGTGCATGAATTGTATTAGTCTTCCTACGTACGTCATTTCCAATGGCTCGCTGGTGTTTGTTTAATCCAAACTTCTAAATGTAAAGATAAAATAAGTTTGGCGACGGTCAGATAATACCTTCCTAGAGATGGTCGTTTGAATTCTTACCCAAAAAAAAAAAGATGGTAGTTTGAATCTTTGGTTTGAATCCATCACGAATTTTAAAACTATTTTCTATAATCTTAATGATCAACTAGGTAGGATTTTTATTTAGGGCCACATCTTTTAAAATATAAGCTTTTTTTATGATGGACGTACGCTAAAGAATAAGTTATTAAACACTCCTTGTCACTGGCGTTGCCTTATCAGGTGGACTAGATCTACTTTGACCTATGATGAAACCACTTCCATTTTTTTTCCTTTTTTTTTTTTTTAATGTGTAACAACAATACTACCTAGGATGATTTCATCCTCAATTTACGGTGGATCTAATCCTCCTAAAAATATCTCATGATAGAGGGTTCCATATGGCTTGAGCATGTAAACCTCTTTATGACATGATATTGTTGTTTCTGTTATAATTAAATTGCTTCTTATTATTTACATGGTTGAGGTCCGTTGCATGGTTAAGTTTGTTGCAGTGAAAAAAATTATTTCCATCGTAGACTCAAGTGCTACATCTAAAAATATGTAAAATTCTCATTCATGAATCCACAACCGCTATCAGATGCATTCATTAATAGATACCTAATCTAATATATATATTAGGAAGCAGAAAATGAAAGAACATTGATTTACAAATGAAGTTATCCATGTAGACAATTTTTTTTTTTATGCATACCACATGAACTCTTCTATCTCAAAGCATTGAATACACATATTTTATTCTTAATAAATAACATTAAAAATTATTTATATTTATTAACTAATGTTATTAAGATTTTCAATTATGAATATCAAAGATATAAATGGACATATTATTCATAAAAAAATTATAAAAATATTAAAACTATTAATTGGTGTGATTAAAATTTCATAAATATTAAAAATATGAACGAACATTTTTATAAATTTTTTTTATAAATATAATTAATTATATAAATATAATCTATAAATCTACGTGCAATGGACGGACTTAAAAACTAGTTTACATTATAAACCAAACACGTACATATCCCAAAATCCTTCACATAATCACACTCGGGCCAATAAGGGTAATAAAGTTTCAAAAGCAAGGACCTGAGCTATGCTCATCCATAATATTTTAGTTCTATGTGGGGCCTCCATGATTGCCAACTTTGACATTCAAACACCCACCTTCCAGGGTACCGCTATGACCTATCGAGGAAATTTAGTTTCCACTTCACAGCGAACATAAAATGCACTCCCTTCAATCTATGCCTAGATAGTTTCCAAGACTTAAACTCTTGATGACGTGCATTTCAAATACAGACTTAGTCACTATAGAGATTTATCCTAAGCCCAATTTGCCACCCATGAAACAAATTCTTTGCATCTCCCTTCAGTGGCCAAAGTTTGATATCAATTTGCATCAACCTAGTTACCCATCATGGCTTAGCCTCGTCCATGGGGCACATAAGATGTCACCTCCTCTTATCTATCAAGGTTCCGGTTTCACAACAAACCAATTTAAAGCCACAAAACAAAGGAAGCTTCCACCCTCACTTATTTCACTACTAAGCCTTCCAATACAAAATTATCGTGGATTAATTTTGGACTAAACTTATGTCTCTGAACTCAAAGAAAAGAAGCAGAAGAAAAGACATACACCTCCAACACATGAGATTCACATGAAAGGCCATTAAAAGGTGGGGAAGGGCTATTGTTTGCCTGTCTACTTGTGCTTGGCAATTGGCATTCGCCTTTTAACTCCCTAAAGGAGGTGTGGTCCACTTCTTGTAATGTTGGTGAGTCCTTGGAGCCTCCTGGTTTGGAGGATACACTCCTACCACTATGGGCCTCACGAGAGTCCGAAGTAAAAGTCTTGCATAAGCCAAAAGACCTCACCAGTCCTCAACAAGCCAGCCAAGAGAAAAGGCTTGTCAACCTCTTCTTTGTTTCCTTCCTTTTTTTTCTTCTCCCTTCGATGGCTTTTGGCCTTTCATGCACTACCCTGTCCTAAGAGAGGAAATTCCCCTGACAGAGAGAGAGAGAGAGACCCAGGGACAGTGGCTCGGTACTGACTACTGACCAACTTTCACTAACAGGTGGCAACCAGAAGAGTGGACAGAGGCGTAGCGACAAGCGATGGGAAACGAGCCCAAAAAGGACAGTGGAAGAGACGGGGCTCACCCCTCCTTTGTCCACTCCGTCTTCCCTCCCTGCATGGATTTCAAAAACTTAGGGGACACATCTCTTGTTGTTGCTCTGCAAAGACCTGTTGTTGGGGTGGTGTCATCCCAAGAGTTGATGCAAGGCTGGGGCTTGGGAGTTTGGGTTGGTTACCGACTACTTTGTCTGCTTATTGTTTGTTTATTATCCATAACATTGTTTGTGAGTGGGAAAACAGAGGAAAAGATCTAATTCATGGTTTTGATCGATTGATGAAGTGGTCAGTCATATCATGAGTGGTTGGTTGTAGTTGCAAGAGTAGAAGAATATTTGAAGTGTTGGGATGAAGAATCCTGTACTTTTGGAGTGGAACCACAGCGGCCACGATTATAGTCCATCCTGAAATCAATGCTAAACTTCCTTTGGTTTTGGCCCTTGGCTTGTTTTATTACTTAATTTGTACTTATCTATTGTAATAGTTATTGGATGTTGCTCAAAAAAAAAATATCTATTTATTTATGGATGACTGTTGTGAAGGAATCTGGGTGACCAAGGAGAAAGTCATGGAGGTTGAATCAAAGGAAGATTATAAAGTAGGAGTTCAAGTTTCTTCTATTATGTTTCCTGAGGAGACTTCTTCCAAGCAACTGATTTTGTTCAACTGATTTTTCCTGAGGAGACTTCTGAAACTGTAAAAACTTGAGTATTTTTCTGATTCAGCCCACCTTTTACCATGATTAATTCTTTTCCTCTCAGATTGATGATGTACATCTCCTCGTGGCGGCTTAGACTACAGAAATTATCATTAATAGTAAATGTTACCATTTTCTTAACCTAGTAAGAGGCACCAGATAGAAGTGACTGCATAGGATGTTAAACATGCACTTTTAGCATACTAATTGTCACCTCTGATTTAAATGGTTTTGTCAAAAATTCTGATAAAACTTACACAGTTATATGAAGGACACTTCACATGAAATGGATGCATGTGCATGCCTGCATTGCACGCGCGCACATACACATAACGACAAACATGCCAAGCGAAAAAATAAAAAAAGAAAAAAAAAATTCCACTAACCAGAGCCACGATTCTAATTTCTCGTGTCAAGTATATTATTTATACGTGGAGTGGAAATGAGAGTTGTCACCAAAATATTATGCGCTCATCATATAATGAATATTACGTGTCTATTTCCGCGAATAGCTTGCAGGCATGATGCAAGGCAATACTCCTGTTTGATCAGTTAAGATCAGCTCGTAAAATAAGTACAAAGTTGAGATATTTTACACATATAAATTGTAAAATTATTTACGCATTTATATAGCAATTAACGTATGATAAAGATGTTTCTCTCAAAGCTAACTTCAATAAACAACATACGTTTTACTTGACAAAGTAAATTAAGCGATGATCGATGAAAAATAAAGGCGCGAGGCTTCCTTGTACAGTTTGATATTCAAAGAGGTTTCCTTGGTACTCAGATTTCTGCCCGGAATCTAAATGAAGAAACTGATTGGATGCATTTGTTTCAAAATTATGCTTCCCTAGTTATTTTGTCTCTAAATGATTCGCTAGCTTTATTCCTAGCTTGTTGGAGAATGTTATATTTGAAAAACATATTAAATTTTTTATTTATTTGAAAAGCACATCAATTTCCCTATTAACTCTATATTTATAAACGAATGCAATAGTAGTACGAGCTTAACCCACTATAATAAAATAGATTATTAGCGATAAAAATTTTTCATCACTAATAATCGATTTTCATTGCTAATACATATTAGCGATGAAATTTTAGTCGCTAATATTTCGTCGCAAATAATCCTGTCATGATAATATTTTACGATGAAAAAAAAATTTCGTCGCTAATAAAAGATATTTAAATAATATTTTTTATCGTTAAAAAAAGATAAAAAAATTTAATCTAAAAAAATATTTACGATGAAACAAACCTTCGTGATAAATAAAAAATTAATAGCGATGAAAATATTTTAATCGTCATTATTTCCAAAGTTTTAGTGACAAAAATTTACATCAAAAAAATATTTTTTGCAACGAAATAATTAGTCACTATTAATTTAATAAAAAATTAAAATAAAATTGAATAATATTAGCGATAAAACTTTCGTCACAAATAAGATAATTTTTATGAAAATTTACATCGTTAATAATTATTTGCGATGAATAATTTTTCGTCACTATTAATTATATATTTATTGATAAATTAAATTATGTTAGTAAAATATTTTTGGCGATGAATATTTATCGAGAATAATTCCATCGCTAATAATTTAGTCATATTTTTTAAAAAAAATTGTGAATATATATTTTAAATTTATATGTATAATATTTTTTATAAATTAAAAAAATAAAATAAAAAATTTACATAACAAATTATAAATAAATTTTATTATTTTATTATATTAAATTAAAATTAAAGATGTTTGAAATAAAAAAAATACATTAATAAGCCGTAAATATCGACATCTGGAGAAAAGCTGGGACGGAGAGCGCTCGACGGGCTTGGACCGATGATGGAGCTCGGATCGGCCTGCTGCTGCCTCATCAGCTGTATCGTCTGCTCCATCTATGCCATTGCTCCATCATCTAGATCTAAAAGTGCTGATAGTCGTCGATGGTGCAGCCAACTCCTGAGTTCACTGTCGATCCTCGACAGCTTTGTCGATCCTCGACAACCTATCTCTGCACCTCGTCAATCGAGCGCGCACGCAAAATGATATCCTTCTAGATGAGCGTGAGAATGAGGAAGCAGTGATCCCATACCCTAGACCCCTAACATAACAGAACTCGTACCGATCATAGATCTTATCATCTGTGGGTGCGGTCGAACCCTCAGGGATAGTGGGATCTCATGTCTGTCATACGATCCTAAAAATTAAAATTATAGTTATTTTAATTTATAATAAAAATCAGATTGTGAATAAAAATAATTAAAAAAATTTATAAAGAGTTTCTGGCTCCTCGTTGTCCACTCCTCCGACTGTCGCTGGTAGATATCGATTCTACAGAAGCTCGCCACTCTCAGCATCTCTCTGTAATTTAAAAATTAATTAAAAAATTTAAATAACTAAGAATTATATGCTAATTAAAAATTAAAAATTACTTACATGTGCTCCATTGACGAGCAAATGATCTCGAACCTCCACAATGCATACGGTCTGTCCCCCCGGTTCGCCGATTCTGGGCACATCTTTCTATAAAATTACCAGTAAAATTAATAGATAAAAAATTTAATTTAAGAATAAATGATTAAGTCATTAAACTCTAAAAAAATTTAGATATATAACCTATATGTCGGATCCTCATAATACCGGCATATGGTAGTCCAATCGTCCATGGTGATATGCCATATGGCTGCTGCCGCCTGCCTCCTCCCATGATCCTGCACCACCCGATACCAATGCTGATGCATGTGATGGCATAGTCCTTGAAACGCAACGATAATTGAGTGTCGATGGCTCGCCTCACACAATCCCTCAAAATCAGCGATGTCAAATACACCCTGCCAATAAAAATATTAAAAAATATATGCAAATTAAATATTTATAATATAATTTATTTTACCTATAAGTGGGTATAGAAAATCTCTCTTGAGCCAGTAGAATGTGACGCCAATTGAAGAACGTCACGGGGCAAAACTGCGGCATATGATACCCAGCTCAGTCTGCCATGGCTCATACCATCCCCTAAAGGGTCTGGTGTAGCAGTCAGTATCTCGATTCGGAGATGCTGTCTGTGTGCTCGCATCTCCATTCCAGAATAGGTTCTTCGATGACCTCACCCTCACTCACCATCGATGAGGACTCACCTGAAACAACAATAAATAAATCATTAGTATGATCCAAATAAAAGAATCAAATTTTATTATATATAAAGTGTAATAATTAATACCACTGGGATCCGCCTCACTAGGATCTGGCTCATTGGGACTTCAGTGTAGGACCTCTGATAGTGAGTCAGTGCGGCAATGGGATCGGTGGATGTGCCTCAACCTCGAGGTATCTGCAGCAAGCTGTGAACGCGAACGTCATCATCTGTCTCTTGGTGCCATATCTGCAGGAATTGAGATATAAATAAATATAATATTGAATAATAATAATAATAATCAAATAATATTTTAATGAATACAATAAATCGCATATCATTTGAAGATAAAATTGAATGAAGAATATAAATCTACTCATCATATTCGTATCTTCCTCGATATGTAGATCCTCATCTGAATCACATAATCGATATATGTGTCGTCTTCTATCTCATCATTATTTATAAACTGATCGTCGTCCTCTAACTCATCAAGATTAAATACAAAATCAGCTTCAACCCGGACCCGACCCATCCTGCTCTGACTCAGCCCCAACCCGACCTGCCCCATCCCGGCCCCATCCCTGGACCCATCCTCGAAGCCCCGACCAGACCCGGAACCGACCCAGCGCGAACCCTACCAGACCCGACCCACCCCATCCCGATCAGACCTGCCCCAGCCCGGCCCGGATCGAAACCGACCTGATCCAACCCACTCCGGCTCCACCCGACCCACACCAACCCAGCCCGACACGAAAATGACCAGGCCCGGCCCGGCCCCGTCACGGACCCGACCCAGACCTGACCCAGACTCGGCCCAGACCCAACACAGACCCGGCCCGGCCACGGCCCGAACCCGACTCGGCCCGGACCCATAGGCCCCCATCTCCGACCCACCCGCGCCGGATCGCCGTCCCCATCCACGACCCCAGCCCACCAGACCCGACCCACCCTCCCCGACCTCGGCCCCGGCCTACAGGCCCCGCATCCTTGACCAGCAGGTCCCGTGCCCCGGCCCGCCGGACCCGTCCCAGGCCCCGCAGCCCTGGCCCAGGTGCGCCGTCCCCGACCTCGGCTCACCGACCCCGGCCCGCCGGCCCTGTCCCCATCCCCGGCCCGAAACCACCCCCCAAAAAAAAGGTAATAAAACTCACCTCGACGACAATGCTCGTGACAGCGACGACGGAGCGAACGACGATGGCGATGGTGGAGCGAACGACGACGGCAGCCGGATAGGGGGAGAGATGCGGAATGCCGTTGGGAGCGCGAGAGAATGCCGAGTGAGGGCGGGGGGCAACGAGAAAGAAAATGGGTTTCAAATAGGACATGACGGGAGGCGGGGTATTAGTGACAAAAATTTTCATCGCTAATAATTAATTTTCATCGTCAGTAATTTAAACAAAAAATAAATTTGTGATAAAAATCAAATTTTTCGTTACTAATAACTAATTAGTGACGAATAAAATTTTTGTCGCTAATAGTTCCCGAAAAAAAAAATTTCTCGCAGGAAAAAATTTCTTTCGAAAAATATTATTTACGATGAAAATATAGGATTTCATCGCTAATAGTTCCCGCCAAAATTTTTTTTTATTTATGATGATTATTTTCATCACTCATTACGTTATTAACGATGAAAATTATCTTCTGTCGCTAATAATTACTAAAAAAAAATTTATTTATAAGTTTTTTATAAGTAATTATATGATGCTCGCATGATAAAATTTTTTCAGATCTAACTGATAAGATAGACGGCAGAACGACATTGATTCACTGAAAGCGAGTTCAAGGATTTGACTATAATTTTGTAACTCAGGACTTCATGCAAAAATGATGATATTTGAGAGGTCAAAAAAGTACCTTATTTCTTTCTTCCTGATGTTGTTGTTTAGGAAATATGTGACCAAGTTCATCCGGCCCTTTTTCATGGCCCACATGGTTGGGACCATATCTATCTTTAAATTTTATAGAATGTTAATACTTCATAGCCTATTTCTCAGCATCACATATTTTGTCCTGTTATTTAGATTTTGTAAACTCGTATTACATTTAGGTTTAATGAGAACTATATAAAAAATGAGCTAAATTTGGGTCTGATCCTGTCTAAGAGACTCAATGGAACTTCGGCAAATAGAACCAAGCCTCTTTAGCACCAAGCCAGATATGGGGTGCAAAATTTTTCTTGATCTACTGCATGTCACTTTTTTTTTTTTTTTTTATTAACTAAAATGATGAAAGACCAACCAAAATCAACAAAGTATGATTCAAACTAGGGTGTCAATGGGTCAAATTGTGTTTGTTTATATGCAGATTGAAGTAGGTTCGACTCATACCCCACATATACTTTTTCTTCATCCATATCAGCTCATCAACCTTTCTAAATTTTTATTCATTACTTATGTGTATAACTAAGAAATAAAATAAAATGAGGTTTTCAAAGATCATGAGCAACAAAATCAAGATTTTCTTTAAATATGTCATTATAAATATAATAAATATAAAATTTAGTATATATGATAATTATGAACTAACTAATGATAAAACTAGATAAAATGCAGTCGCATATTCTAAAATATCTTGACCCACTCTATCCATCATTCTTGTAAATTTTAATTTTAATATTTATTATTTTTTATAATTATTTATATTTTTTTATGATAAAAATTTTATTTTTTTTTTAAATTATATCTGCATTTTAAGTATGATTCCAATAATTTTCTTATATTACTACATATTCATCTTAATATTTTATATACTTTTATTTTACACATATTATTTTTTAAAATTATCTTATATTTTTTATAAATATAAAAAAATTACTATAATATATACCTTCAATATTTTTTAATTTTTAAAATTTTTAAACCATTAGCGATGAAATTTTTCATCGTTAAAAACTATTTTAACGATGAAAATTCTTTTACCGTCATTAATAGTTTAGTTTTTGAAATTTAAAATTTTTTTATTTTTTAAATATTCACGATGAAAGACATACGTCGTAAATAAGTAATGATTTTACGACGGTAATTTGATTTATCATCAAAATATTTGATTATTTACGATGAATAAATTTCATCATAAATTATTTTTTATTTTTAAATTTTTAAAATATATTTATTTATGATGAAATCTACGTTTCCGTCGCAAATAAGCAATATTAGCGATGAAATGTGTTTCATCGTAAATATTCTATAATTTTAAATTTTTAATTTTTTTAATTATTTATGATAAAATAATTTTATCGTAAAAAATTACTTATTGACGATAAAAAATTTTCTAGATCGTAATACCTTACTTTTTGAATTTTAAATTTTTTTTATTTCTCAAGTATTAGCGACGAAAAATTTCATCATAAATGGTTGATAATTTACGATGGAAAAAAATTTTTCATTGCAAATATTTTAATTATCTATGATGTTATTTTTTCATCATAAATAATCTTTATATTTTAAATTTTTAAATTATCTAACTTTTTAAAGTATTAACGATGAAAATTTTCATCGTTAATAATCCTTATTTGCGACATAACATGTATTTTCATCGTAAATAATTAAATTATTTACTATGAGACTTACATCGTAAATAATCAAAAATATTTAATTTTTTATTTTTTTAAATATTAGTGATGAAAATTTTTAATCGTAAATAAAATAATTGACGACAAAACCGATCTTTTCGTCGTAAAAAAGTTAAATATACCGACGAAATTTTGATCATCGCTGATATTTGGATATTTGTATTTTAAAATTTTTTTATTGATGAAAATATTCATTGAAAATAAGCTCTTTATTACGACGAAACTCTTTTTTCATTGCTAATATTTTTATTTATGTTAAAAATTTATAATCATTATAAATATTTTATTATTACCGACGAAAATTTTTTTACATTGTTGATATAATTATTTGCGACGTTAATATTTTTATCGCAAATAAATTCATCGTTAAAACTTTCTTTTTTGCAGTGACCATTTTAACATGATATCAGAGCATTAATTTTATCCTTTACACCATATTTTTTGTATTCATACACCACATATTGATCATGTCAACAAAAGATAATAACTTTTCAAGTAATTATGGTGTCAATGTGAATCAGAGTGGAGTTATAGAGGTGAGCCAATGCTTCTATAGACTATTCTCCCTATATTACCTACATCCATCTAATAACCCAAGGATGATGTTGGTCTCACAATGACTTACTAGTGATAATTATCCATCATGAAAATGGCTATCAAAGTTGCACTTGCTGCCAAAAATAAGCTTTCTTTCGTTGATGGATCCTTGCCAAAACCTGACTCACCATCTACTGCGAATATGGCTTGGAAACTACGTAGCAACATGATTATATCATGGTTGCTTAATAGCATTTTAATATACATCGCCAATAGTGTTAGTTGTACTGAATCTGCTCATGAGGTATGGGTAAATCTTAAAGAGAGATTTTTTCAAGGTAATGGTCCTTGGATCCATTAGTTAAAAAAAATCCATAGCTACATTGGAGCAAAAATAAATGTCTATTGTATCTTATTTTACTGCACTTAAAACTAGGTGGGATGAATTAGCCTCTTATACAAACTTGCATCTATGGTGCAAGCAAAGAATTTCAATCTCACTTGCAGTCGGAATGTGTTCATCAATTTTTGATGGATCTCAATGAGATTTATGGACCACTCAGAACACAAATTCTCACAATGGAGCCCATGCCATCTATTGGGAATGTATATTCTTTAATTCAGCAAGATGAAAGGCAAAAGAATATTTTTCTTTCCAGCTCTCAATCTGATAATGCTTCTGTCTTAATTAGTTGCTCGCACTCATATTTACAATGTGGTAATGAATGTAATAAAGATAAGTCTAATATCACTTGTGATTATTGCAATGGTTCTGATCATGACCGTAATAATTGCTTTGAACTCCATGGCTATCCCTCGTAGCATCCAAAGGCATGATAAAAACCTCGCAAAGGCCCATCAAAGGCGCTAATGCTCCTATTCCAATAGCCAATTCTCTAACAACACACCTCAATTATCCACTCCATCATCTAATATTGCTGAGCCACCTTTTATGAACTCACTGCTAGTCAATACCAGCAACTTATGTCATTATCAGGTATGAAGGATAGCCTTTTACTGCCAAAGCAAAGCAGCTGCGGTGCCCTCACGGGGTAACCTCGCTAGTTGGGTCACAAACCAACTAGTTCGATCTTTGGTATCCGGTCTTCCTACTAATAATGAACCGATTTCAAATTTTATCGTATGATGATGTTCGAGATCACATCATATGGGTTCATTCTGAGTAGCTTATGCACCTTTGCAGGTATTGGATCTTGTAGTACTGCCTCATGCTTACCTTCTTCATGGATAACAGATTTTGATACATCAGATCATTTTGTTTCCTCCTTATCAATGCTTTCCAAATAAAGATGGTGGAGTTAATGGAGGAATTGATATACTTTCCAACTAAATGGAGGAATTGATATGCTTTCCAAATATAACATTCTCTAACATACCTCATGCTCAGATAACCGCCCATTCGATGATCTGCTTTGCTGGGTAAAGGAACCGGTGAATATTTCAAAATATCCCTGCAGTAGATTCTCACACAGGAGATCTTGCATATTGACTAATGCTGGAATTCTTTGATGCTAAATCTAAATTGACTGAAATCTCTCAAACATGGCATTAAGGTGCAAACAGCACTATAAGCTCTCCTATTTCAGGTTCTGCCTTCATTTCTTGGGCATCCTATTCCCATGGTATGGTGGAGGTGAATTTTGATGGATTGGCATCAACAATGCTAGATTCATAGTTTCCCTTCAATGGCATAGAAAAGCCACTGATGCGTTTCAGCTAGCCTTTTTTTCCTCAATAGGACGCCATAATTACATTGCCTGCTATAGATACATCCAATGGAGTTATATTACGAAAACTTCCTTCTCCTAAATGTAGTTGTAGTTTAAGAAAACAAATGTCATATTTAGGAAAATATTAAAAACATATAACGATACAGATTCTTGGCACCCCTTTCTTGGTCGAGACTGGATTCAGATTATGTTGCATGCAGAAGTTGAAATTATTAAGAAGCTAGATTTGTTGAGTCATAGATGCTTCAACCACTGATATGAGATCACGTCACCGAGCACGTCCTCGAAAAAAATCTAAGGTGGACTTTTGAGGATATGCAGCGCGGGTAAGCCCTACGTTAGATGCATTTGATAGATCTTAAATATTTATAAAAAATTAAAAAATTTAAATAATATTTTTTAATTAATATTTTTGGACCAAATTATGGATTGTTAAAAACCTCTATACACCTACAAAGTTCCGCAACCGTAGAAATTATAATCATCAATATGAGAATTGCAGTTCTCACAACCATAAGTTTGCGGCCAATCGCCTCGTCGCCCGATCGTCGGGAAGCGTGCACCTGCAAAAGGAAGTCCGCACTGACCGGAGGCGGCTCCGGCGGGGACCCTCCGACGGTCAAGTCAGAGAGGTGACTGGGCAACAGTGAAATGCAGACAGAGAGCTCTGAGAGGGAGAAAGAGAGAGGAGCGAGCCTGCGTATGTGGGAGAGACGGGCGGATCGATCCTTTGCACTGTTGCCTTTCCCGGTATATATAGTGGAGCACGGTATGGCGCCGTCATTAATGGCGCGGACAAGTGAGGAACTGTCAACTCACTGTAGGCTGTCAGAGCCGCCGTGAAAATGTCATGTCGCCGTGTAGCCGTCTAATCACCAGGGTTGACCCGGCTCTCGGCGGGACAATGCCCCTAGGTAACTGTGCCGCATGTCCGTGTCAGAACTGACAACGTCTGGCGGCCGTACGGCGGTTGGTGGAGTCGGCCGACCCAAGGTCGGTGGCCAGCAGAGTGGCGTCGGACTCCTCCGTCGTGCGAGCTTCGTGGGTCGGCTACGACTCTGGTTTGTCGGGAATGGACCGTGGAATGGCCGCAGTAGCCGCTGCAACGTCCGTTGCTGTCGCCCGACTCACGATCGGCAGTCAGAGCGTCGGGGGTGGTCGGTCAACCGCAGACGTCGGCCTCGATAGTCGGTCGGCGGGCGCCAGCCGGTCGGGCCATCCGATAGTCGGCGGTCGGGGGCGCCGGTCGGGTCGGCGGCGGGGGCCGCCGGCGGGCCCCGATGTCGGCGGTCGGGGGTATCCCCAACAATAAGCATACGAGCCATGTGCTCATAATGGAAGCCCTCAGACGGTAAGGTCAATATTGAGTTTGAAAGACTGGCCCCATTTTTTTGGGTATTGCAGCACTATTTTTAGAGATGGACAACGAATCGGACCATCTATGACACGGCCTGGCCCGACATGAGACGGCCGTGCCCAGACTGGCCCCATCTTCTGGGTGCTGCAGCACTATTTCTAGAGATGGACAACGGGCTAGGCCGTCTATGACACGGCCTAGCCCGACACGAGACGGGCTGTGCTGGGACAACACTATTTTTAGAGATGGGCAACGGGCTAGGCCGTCTATGACACGGCCTGGCCCGACACGAGACGGCTTGGCTGGCTATAGTGCCGTGCCGTGCCTGACACGGCCCATAAGAAAGGGGCCTGGCTAGGCTGGGGTTTTTAATCTGCGGTCCAGGCCCATAAAGGCCTAGGTAGGCACAACCCGTGGGCCAGGCACGGCATGGCCCGCATGCCAGCCTGACCCTTGAAACGGATTGTGCCATGGCACGGCCCATTTAGAATTTTTAAAATTTATAAAAAAATATGTATGAATAAATTAAAAAAAAAAGTTGGGGACTAGAGATTTAAATATAAAGCCACTTTGTTAGGTGGGGGGTTTGGCGTGAATCCCTACCAATTTATTAATAAATATTAAAATGGTACAGAAAGGAAGGGGGCTAGGCTTGACCTCCAGAGTACAATGAGGAGGAGAGAAAAGAAATAGAATTATAGAAGTGACTCACCTCAATAATTAAAAAATTTAATACAATTAATAAAAGAAGAATAGATAAAATTGTACCAGCTTATCTCTGCTGTCACTGAACTCCTTCAAGACCCTCTCTCTGCTCTTCTGTACTAACTTGATAAAAATCCTACTAATTATCAATCTCGTTTGTATCGTATTCATCAGAGGATATAGTAGAATGTCTATCTTTATTTTAAAGTCTCGTCTCCGCATCCAACCAATCTTTGAAGCAGAGCAGCATCTTCATCGTCTCGCTGGTCATCCGACTTCTCTTTTCATCAAGAACATGTCAATCTGCACTAAAAGTAAATTTCGATGCTATTGTGGACATCGGCACAGCTAAAATATCGTGTGCAATAGCAGACAAAACAGGATTTTGATTTTTAATACTTTTTCACTAAGCTAACATATTTAGATTATCTATTTGATTTTTATCATATGTAGAATGAAGATCATTTCATAAATAAAATTATAGTTCACTACTTAAAACAGATGAAGAAGATGCAGATGAACTTGAAGCATGTGTCTGTCTCCTATGTGCAATAAAATTAAAAACAGATGATGAACGAGAACTCTTAGAAGAAGTGATAAAGCTTTGTGCTGGTAATCTAGATTCAGAATTTTTTCATCATATAACACATAAATATCATAAAAAAGTTTTGTTACCTCAGCTTTGGTGGATTCAGGATCCAGTATCATGTTTTAACAATATGCATCAAGTAAAATTAGCACACCACTCAATTTAACTGGGGATCAAATACAGCAGCTAAATTATGTATAGGACATATCTTGTCCCAATATTCATTCCATTTAGATTCTATTTGTTCAATAATAGATATTAAAACTTCATCAAATCTATATTTTATAAATTTCTTACTAATTCAAATATTTTTATAAAAATGAATATGAAGTTGGATAACAAATATCAGAAAAAATGTTAATAGTATTATAAAAAGTAACCAAAATTTTTTTTAAAATATTACTTTTAGTCTAATCAGTTTCAGTCAATACAAAACCTAATCCATAGTCATTAATATATGTACTTAATAAGTTTTTATATGGATATGCATCATGTATCATACTATATGTTAATTTCAACGAGTCATTCATCAACTTTAAATTTTTTAAAATATTTACCATGATCTACACACAGTTGCTTAAATTCTTGAAGTCTTGCTCTTGAAGTATGAATAAAAAAACTGTATTTTTAATTTTTAAAATTATATCTTAGACTATGTCCATACCAACATATACAGAAAGATTTAAGATATGATATGCACATCTAATATGCAACAACTGACCATTTAAAATGGGATACAATGAGTCTTTCAATAACGTAACAATAGAATTATTATTAGATGCATTGTCAAAAGTAATAGACATGATTTTATCATTAATTTTAAATGAACATGCGTTTGATAAATAATATTTAAAATTTATTATCCAGAATGTGAAAATCAAAAGCACGAAAAGCAAGAATACATTTATTTAAGTTTCAGTTATTATCAATATAATGAGCAGTAATAGAAATAAAATAATTACTATCTAGTGATAGTGACCAAATATCAAAAATTAATAAAATTTTTGAATTTAAGGCAGAGAGAGTTTCAATTAAATTTTATTTTATTGCTAAAAAATTTGTCATAGCTACTCTTCTAAAAGTATGCCTACTAGTTCTTTTGTAAGCAATTGTAGAGTTAATTAAATATATTCTTTAAAATTAAAAGACTCGCATAAACTAGCAAGCATTTCATCCCTAACTATCTATTTAACTAGTGTTTTTTTTATTTGCATGATTATATGTAAAATTACCTACCAGAGATTCTCCTTGTATATTGAGGGTACTTTGAAGATGAGAGTCACTCATCCTATGACTCTTTTGATATCTCCTCAAATGGTCAGTTCCCCTGCTACTAGCACAACTATAAAATTTGATATATTTTTTATATTTTATTTTTCAAACTCCGTCAACAAAAATTCTTTTAAAATCATCCCAAACTGCACTAGTCCTCTTATGGGAAGAAGTTTGACCTTGACTAGTTTTAGAGGGAGTAGAAGTAACAGGATTAGTTTTCTCTCTCTCAAAAATAGAGAAAATGCCAAAATAGCTCTCATCATAAGATTCATTTCTAAATTTATGAATTAAAAAATAAAAACTAATCGGAGATAGAGGAATTGAGTAGAGATGGAGGAATTGAGTAGAGGCAGTGCTGAGATTTGTGAGCTTCCTCTTGTGCTCCTCGACAAGGATCTCCTATTGTACTCCTCGACAAAGATCTCCTCTTGTGTAGCATGGAAGACTTGCAAAATACTAACTAAAATTTAAATTGCAAGAACACTTGCAATATTGCTAGAAGAGAGAAATAGTAGTAGTAGGGAAGAAGAGAAGAGTAGATTTGGTATGGTGAGAATAGGAGAGGAATGGCTATTTATAGGAATCCATAAATTTTTTTTCCAAAATATCTCTCAAAATAGCCATTTTATGGCTGTTGGGAGGGGTAAAAAGTAAAAAAAAATTCAAAACTAACCATTTTTGGCTGTTATGGGCCGAAACGGGCCATGCCAGCCCGACCCGTAATGGCTCAAACAGGCCGTGCCCGCACGGACCAAAAGGCCATGCCTGGCACAGCCCGTAACGGCCAGAAACAGGCCATGCCTGGCACGGCTTGTTTGTAATTTTTTTTTTTAAAAAAAAAGGCTTGTAGGCCCACGGGCCATGCCTGGCACGGCCGTAACAGCCAGAAACGAGTCATGCTAAGCATGGCCTGTTTGCAATTTTTTTTAATAAAAAAAAGAGGCTGCCGGCCAATGGACCGTGCCAGACACGACCCGCCATCCATTGGACTTAGAACCATGCCGATTGGGGTCTGATGCTAATCGTGCCATTTTTGATATGGCCTGTTTAGCCCCAGGCCTATCGGGCACAACTTTTTAGCTTCAGCCCAATAGGGCTGGGCCGGACCGGGTCGGGCTGGACCGGGCGCGGCCAGTGCCCTCCACTAACTATTTCTCTTCATGTTCCTCATGCTGTAAATTGACCATCTAACTAATACTTTCATGAAGAATATAAGTTTGTTCATATAAACTCAGCAGCATGCACGTGAAGAAGCATGTGGGACACAGAGTACCAGGTCAACAATAATCTCTGGCTAGATCTTCTGGAAGTGGCTTGTGCTGTAATGTACCATATACCAGGACATGATGTGCCATGCAAGGTGAGCCACTGTCATTTAATAAGACATTAGCTGTCATTGGCTGCTTCCTTTTAGAGAAATGGCTGCCATATTATATGATGGAGAACATGCTTCTTCGACACACAAAACCCGTGAAACCACATGTTGCTTGCACGATGCAACTTCAATACTTGGTGCTTGCAAGCTGTTAACTGCCAAAGAATTGTCAATTAGAGAAGGTGCCATTTCGTGGGAGTTACATGCCAAGATATATATACATATATTTTGTGATATTTGGCTCCAGCACCATACCTACTCATTTCTTCATCCATCTTTGAAAGTCCTAGATGGATAGTTTCAAAGCAAGCCTGAGATAACTGGGGCAAGATTGGTTGTCTATTGTAGTATGGTGATTTAGGTAGCTGAAATCCATGTTTGATTATAATGTTCTCAAAGATTGTCATCAAAGAAATTGCTGTATCGTAGTATCATGCTTTTTTCTAGAAATTGTGATCGTAGTATCATGCTTTTTCTTCTAGAAGAAATCTGTGGCGCATTTGCCAGATGACTTCTTGCTCGAGTGTTGACTTCTTTCGCGCATCATGGAGGAGGAGTTGGACTTCACCGGGTGCTTTAACGAGTATGATGGAGTACAAGCATGGAGATCAGAGATTTGAGGGGTCAGGTGATGAAGCAATAGAAGGTGAGAGTGGATCTAACATAAAGAAATGGATGCGGCACGTGTTTCTCCACGTTTGCAACTGCAAGGTCTAGTTAAGATTCCCCACCAATCGCTAGGCAGGAAACATTTCACATCGGGACAGGGTTGAAGGGAGATCATTGAAAAAGTTAGGGAGCAACAACATATAACTGCATGAATGATTTGGCAAAGTCGGTAGCAAATAGCATAAATCCATGCTGATTTTTGAGATATCTACTCCAATTCTTGGTGCAATTCAACTGATAATTTGAACAAATGGGGGGAACACAGATATGACTGCATTTTACTGAAAAAATAAATTACTTCACATATTACATCAGTGATGTTAATGTCAAAAGATTCTCACTTATCCAAGATAATAAGAAAACTCTCTTGAATGGTACAATGAAAAGAATAGCTCAAACAGGATAAAGGGGGGAAAAGCCATTTATAATGAACTTGAATGGTATGGTGTTTATGTACTTCTTCCAATTCAACTGATCTGCAGAACACTAGAGCTGGACTTCAAAGAATTACCGTTCTAAGCTACCAAGAAGTATCATCACTGGAAAGTAGCCCAAGTCCTGCTTCCAAATCTTCCATAGTGATTGTAACCAAACTATCAGCATCAGTGCAGTCAAAATCAAGACGAAGATCCAAATTCTCACGAGCATTCGCTAGTAGTGGATCTATTAAACCTCCATTCATCTCTTTCCTCTGTTTCTCTGTGGTCTCTCTGTTAATTAATTCTGCAACAGCCTCCACTGTACAAGACGGGTGCAGCTTGAATCCATACAGTACACTACCTTGATCTTGATTATTCATTTTTAAATGTAAAATTTGGGCAAGTTCAGTTGTACTAAAGTTACTGAAGTAAAAGAACTTCGTCACCCTCCGACAAAAACCTTCATTTGATGCAATAACACGCTTCATTGGCTCACAATATCCAGCAAATATCACAACTACCTTCCCACTATCCATTACTGACATAATCTCTTCAAGGCCTCTAAACCATAGTCCTTGTCATCTGCTTTCTGCATTGGTATCAACCTATATGCTTCATCTACAAAGAGAATTCCTCCCTCTGCTTCTGTATCTGTAAAAGAATTTAACATGAGATCAGGATATTGAGCGCTTAATGCAAATCAAAGGTATTTCACCCAGCTCAGAAGACACCAAACTTCATGAATGTATCTGATTATCCATAAGAATGATCTATTGAAGTTCTCTACTTTGGCAAAGTACAAAATTTTCACCATGTATTGGAAAGTCCCTTTCATTAAAACACTGATGGGTGATTGGGGTGAGAAGAGGATGGAAACAAGAGAAATATTAAGAACAGGGATAACGGAGTGGCACCTTTGAGGATTCACAGTGCCTATACAGGACTCAGTAAGGTGATGCATCATTTGAGGATACTGACTGTATTATAACTGGAAAGCACCGGTGTAATGATTTTCAAATATTTGGTAAGCTTTTCCAATTGAGAGCAGGAGTCCTCCTGATCTAATATTATTCAACACAAAGAAAGTTAATATGTATCGGTAAGAGTGTACCTTTCGTCTTGTCTTTGGTCCAGTATGCCCCACGAATTCTCCAACAAGATCAGTCCGTTGCACTTCAGTTACTTTATCAGTAGGCAAAATGCCCACCATATGGAGAAGTTTGCCCAAGACTCGAGCAACCATCGTTTTACCTATCAATTATGAGAGGCATTCCAAAATTCATTAATTAAAAAAACATACCACTTGAATCAAAGATATAGATATAATGAGTATCTGGCAACAAAACCAAGATTTGCCTTCATTGGCCCAAGAACAATGCTTAACTCCTATATCAGTCCATGCAAGCAACTCAATCAACATGACATATATTTTTTTTAAAGAGAAAACTTCCCAGCATTATTGTATAACATAAATCTCTTGCAACATGCTTTCAAAGTTTAAAACATGATGTCAAAAGATTTTAATTTGCTATCAAGCAGTAAAATCAATGTCAATAAGAATCTCATTCGAGATATAAAACAAGTTTTCTAACATTCATTTAGAATAATTCGAACATATAAACATAAAAGCCTAATCATGCAAAATTTTTAATACCTGTTCCTGGATTACCAAGAAAAGCCATATGGGGAGGCTTTCTAGCAGCGATACTTAAGCCCAGGGCTCTTCGCTTTTCATCAAAAAGCATTCCCTTTGCCCATCTCCGCAACTGCATTTTGAGCTCGTGCAATCCCACGATGTTTGAAAAGCTGCTTCAAACTCCATCATTTTTGCTTTTGCTTCGCTGCAGACTCCAGGGCCTTGCGCTTTCTTTGCTCTTCTATGTGCTGAGTGAGAAGTTTCCGCAATTTCTCATTTCCAGCATTTTCTGAGAGATGATCCATCGGGGTCATGCCCTCCTGTGGTATAACAGCATATAGTCAGTTGAATCTCTTTTTCCTTTCCCTAGAATTCATGAGAAAAAGGGTTCAACTTGAAAGTTTATAGCATACATTATCTTTGACACTACAATCGGCATTATACTCTAGCAAAGTGCTAACAGTGATGCAATCCTCTGCTCGAAGTGCGTGCCAAACAGCCAAATGTAGCGGGGTCATCCCATTCTACAGCAAATATAAAATGAACTGAGTGGCATGAAATTCAAAATCGAAAATAACGTATATAATAGATCACATCGTCCACAAAATGAAAAGGGTGAAAAGTTTTAAGACCTCTAATTTACCGGAAAACTGAATGAAAGGGTTAAAAGCTTTAAGACCTCTAATTAGCAATGAACAACTGCAAATCTTAAGGCTTACATTGGCTTTGGCCTCCAGAAAGGCACCATGAACAAGAAGAAGACGTGCCGATTCACTGCTGCCATTTTTTGCTGCCATGTGCAAAGGTGTTTCACCATACTGCGAAATAATTTATACCCTCATATTTAGATCAAAGGTTTATCAAATGCATGGTAGAGTTAATTTGAATGAGTGAAAAATGATTGTAATTTCAAAATAAAGTTGCTTTTAAGTTACCATATTCTTTGCCTCCAGCTCAACCTTCTCTGGACCCTGCCACTCAAGCAGGAACTTTACGATGCTAGTGTTATTATACCCAGAAGCTACATGGAGTGGTGTTTGCGACATCTACAATAAAGTAAACAGAGGAATAAACATCAAGCTTTAAAACCAACTCCATTGCTTCAAAATCAAATCTCGACATGGCAAAATTGGAACTTGCTGCAGTTCCCTATGCAAGCAAGCTGAATATATCAATCAACATTAGGGAATAAAGTAAAAAGACTGATGCTTTCGGATTAACAAAATTCATGCATGTGTAGGTCTCAAAACAAAATGACAAAGATCTGAGAGATACAAATAATGATTTGAAGAATAATTCAGTAGTAAAAGTATATGAACTTAAGAGTAAAAGCACAAGAATTTGTCCAAAGAAATTCTCCATCGAGATTAAGGATTCTACACTGTTCAAAGATCCTGAAAATTCAATTTGTCATCAAAATCTAGCTGCTGCAAATTGCATAAGAGAGCTAAATCCCAAAAAGGGAACAAGAAGCAATAATGGCCATATAAAACCCAAAATCCGATCTTTTTGGTAAGTATGAACGATCATGATCACAGAAATAACTGCATGTAATTATTATATTTCGCATTTAAGAGAAGCGCTCCATTTTAAAAGAAAAATTGGAATTAAACAAGAAAATTAAGATTCAATGGAGAGCGCAAAAAATAAACAAGAAATTAAAGAAAGAAAGCTCATGTCAAGAAAAAAAAGAGAAGAACCCAAGGAGAAACCTAATAATTACTTGAACAAAAAAAGCAAACTTTTTTCTAAAGAAAAAGAAACCCAACTCGAGAGAAGGAACCGCCGAAAGAAAACCAAAACAATGGAGGAAAGAAAAGGGTAAAAGAAGAACAAGGAGAACGAGAGGGCGGGAGGACGTACGACGGCGTTTCTGGCGTTGAGAAGCGACGGGTTCTCCTGGAGCCTCCTCTGGAGGCCGAGGAGGTCCCCCGACTGCGCACAGCCGTGGATGGTCGCCGCCCTCGACGATCTCGACCGTTGATCTTGGCTCCCCGGCATCTTGCCCTCCCTCTGCTCTCTCTTCTCGATGCCTTCGCCTTCCAAGTTCGAACGCAAGACGAGAGAAGAAGGGGGAAAAAAAGAGGGCGCTTTCCGCCCTCCTCTCTCAGGTCTCGAATGGGTCCACCGTTCACAAGGATTCACCACAACTGGAAATTAGTATTTACTAATATTTGGTATCCACTTCTATTTCCTTTTCGGAAGGTTCTTGAAGCATTCTGCTACCTCTCCCCGAGAAGATCCCCAGACGCCTCTAAACCCGGTGTTCGATGCCAAGGGATCTAAACTTGAAGGGTAAGATCGGCATTCCGGCTCCAAATCAAGACCAAGAACTGGCGGTGAAGAATGGCTGGGCGCTTCTAGGGGATTCGTATCAATCGCTATTCTTTTGAAATCCTAACCGCACGCGGTTTTCGGCCCCAGGTCGCGGCCAGATCGGAGGAAGGCACGCCTGGGATCGTCGGATTGTGAATTGTCGAGTTGTGGGCCGTTCGATGGCGGCTGTTTGTGTCGGTGACGCGGTGGGTGATTTATAATGCGACCAGTGCAATTATTGCAGCCACGCGGGGTTGCTTGACCAGTGGTTTGAAGAGGCCATGGGCTATGGATAATGGCCGTCCAAATCTGTTGGCAAGCGATTCATCGGACGTCGGTTTCAAAGGTAAACGTGGCTCCCGGGCTACAAGCTTTTACCTCCCGCTAGCGCACGCATTGCTTGGCTGGGAGCAGACTGGCAAATGTAATTAAGGCATGAGTTTACTTCTTTCTTTTCCTTTTTCCTTTTTTTTTTCTCTTTTTTGTTTCATTTTTTTGATGCGCATGTTTACTTTTTTTCTTTTCTTTTCTTTTGATGCGTGATACATATGAGGTCTTGGAAGATCCAAAAGTTTAATTGAGCTCAACGAAAAATTAGATTTTAGAATAAAAATAAAAATAAATAACTCTTATCCTAACCATTTGATAGAAATTAACCATATTTTCTATTTCAATTTTAGAAAGGAATAAGATGTTTAAATTCCTAAAAATTGTTTCTACTTTCTCCTAGTATTCTAACCTTAAGCTAGATTTAAATTTTGATTTTTCATCACGAACCAAATGTATTGGAGGATATAATTATTTTGATTCCCATTTCAATCAATTCTAACCGTGAATCAAACGTATCTTTACTTCCTTGACTAGTTATCTACTCCTCACAACTTCAGTTGAAGCATACTGTAGCTTTTATTTTTTCTTTCACTTCTCTTCTTTCGATAAACAAGAGGTATTCATCAAGGAGCATTTGATATATTGCCCACATATATGAAAGTTATCATTTGATAAATCTTGAGAATCAAAGATAAACAGAAATGTTAATCTCTCAAACATAATAATTCTTTGGAATCTCTGAAGAGTGACGGGCTTAGCCCTGGACTTGTTGATAGCAATAGAGCATTACCAATTTAAGCTGAAACCAATTCCTCTATAGTGTATATGATGCTCTAATGTATGTATCCACCGTATCGAGTATCTATTACACAATGGACGGCCAGCAAACAACATGCACCACATATATGTACAGTATGTATCCATGCATACACTATTTGTTGGCCATCCATCATGTGATGGATGTTCGACACAATGCACCATACACTACAGTGCATCATAAAAGATCTGTACTCATTTAAGTCTACCATATATAGCTATAAGAAATCTTACAACAAATTTAATTTTTATCAATTTATTTAGAAAATTAATGAATAAAAATACTTTTTTTGGATAGTAGAGGTATTTCATTAATAGTCAACAAGAGTTCTTGCAAGCCAACAAAAAACGCATGGACTGCTTATATACAAGCAAAACAACGGCTGATAAAAGACCCACAGTACATACAAGTCTATCAGGACCCACGGTACATACAAGTCTATCAGTACAAAGAATACAATAAGGAATATGAGTGGGAGTAGAGGAGAGTTTAGCCCCAGAAGCAGAGGTAGAATAATTAATAGTTGAGGAAGCTTGATGATCCAAAGTAGTGAGCCATAATGCTGCTTTAGCCTGATACATGTAGAATGGAGCATAATGGAATTTTATTGCTTCATGCAGACAAAGAAGCAAGACTTGGAAATATCTCTTTTGAACAAGGAACAAAAGAAAAAGGTCGACCTTCTTCAAAAATGACTCCCAGGACAAAAATTTCAACATCACCAAACTAATTCCACCTCTGGGAAATGGGCAATCTATCTGGAACTCATAGATCCATGATCGCTTCCTTTTAGTCCCAACCTTGAAAAATCTAGCACACCACTTGACACTTCAACTTTGTCTCTTCAAAAACATTCGATAAAATTGGAACTTGTTGCGGCCAATCCCCTCGTCGCCCGATCGCCGGGGTCGCGCATCTGCAAAAAAAATCCTCACTGACCGGAGATGCCTCCGACGGTCAAATCAGAGAGGAGACTAGGCAACAGTAAAAAATCAGAGACTCAGCGAGAGAGGGAGAGCTCAAGAACTTAGAGGCGCTTCAGAAAGCTTGAGAAAGCCTACCTCAAAGCTTACCAAAACTGTTGCCTTACCCCATTTTATAGTAGAATGCGGCATGGTCCCGTCATTAATGGTGCAGACAACTGGGGAGTTGTTAAATCGCCGGGAGCTGTCAAATCGCCGTGGGTTGTCAAGTCACTGGGATTAATCCATATTCTTAGCAGGACAATGCCCCGGGGCGGCCATACCGCATGTCCTTGACAGGACAGCTGCCCATAGCGGTTGTACGGCGTTTGGGCGGACTGGCCGACTATATGTCGGTATTCGACTGCTGAGACGTCGGGTGATGACTCGAGAACACCACTGGCTGATCTGGTGCCTTGTGGAAGTCGGACGTCGGCTGCCACCCCCGATAGTGAGTCGGTGATACGGGTTCGGCCGCTCGACCGGTCGGGAGCAGTACGGATCTGTTCGACCGGTATACCTTCGGTCGGACATTGTCGGCAGCCATTGTCGGAGTCATCCGTCGGTTTGGTCGGTGGAGTCGGACGTCGGTCGGACCGGTCCGAGGATAAGTCGGCGTACAGAGGTCAGTCGGTATATCCCAACAGTTGCCCCCCACTCCTGAGTCGGATGTTGTGTTGGCCAGCATTTCCACATGGGCGACGGCTTCGGGCGAAAAGAGTGGTTTTCCATCGCATCATACTTCGACTCTGACGACCGTACCAACAAACGATTCGATGTCAGACATTCCATTAGGAACGCAAACCGTCGTCTCCTTGGGAACACGAATCACCGTCTCCTTGGGAATGTGAACCGCCGTCTCCTTGGGAACACGAACCGCCGTCGGTTAGCGAATTCTGAGACGCGATCTTTCCGCCACATGTCGGGGGGCTATTGGGCTGGAACCATTCACGCGAATGGAGGCGACATGGCTCAATCTGAGGGCAGGTGCGTTGAACCGTCAGACTGAAGAAGGATCCAAGTGCTGCCACGTGTCGACATCTGGGAGACCCTTGTTCGACGCGTTTACATCTCGACCGTTGAAAGGCCTTATATATATGCGGCCACTTACATCCAAAACTTCACTTTTTGCTGCAAATCTGTTCCTGACACTGAGGCCCAGTCGAGTTGTCCCCCAGTTCCAGGTAGTTATTTCCGTCCTCTTCCTTTGAGAGCCCTTCTCGAAGTTTCTTCCGTTCTTGCCTTCTTGCATCCTTTCTCCTTTGCCATTTTTCTCTTTGTTCTCCTTTTTGGGGCTAGCATCATGGCTAGAACCTCTCCTCGAGGAAGTCAGTCGGGAAACCCGACCGACGATTCCCAGTCGACCCCGGAGGTGGAGGTTTCTTCACTTTCGGGGGCAAACGTCGAACGGCTCAGGGAGCAGTACGGTATCCCAGAGCAGTTCGAACTCTTTGCCCCTAGGGCTGAGGGTCGGGTTAACAACCCACCTCCGGGCCAGGTGACCTTTTATGTCGAGGACCTTCGGACAGGACTTCACTTCTCGATTTCGGAGTTCGTCCGGAACGTCTTGGATTATTACGGGCTTTGCCCGATGCAACTGGCGCCGAACTCAGTCCGGTTGATAATCAGCTTTGCCTTGTTGTGTCAGCTTTTGCCGATCTTTCCCCGTATCTATCTCTTTCGGACGTTCTTCGTCCTCCAACCCCATCCGAAAGCCCGAGGGTGGTGATTCTTCAATCTCTGGAAGGGTCTTTCATTCATTACCGGTCTTCCATCATCGATCCACGGATGGAAGAATCAATTTTTTTTTGTTTCTTCTTCGCTACTTTGGGGGTTCCCGTCTCGCTGGGGCGACCCTCAGACTCAGCCGAACGAAAACAATCGAGTGGAGGCTGGAGACCGAGAGGTCTTTCACCGACTGAAGGATGTGTCGGTGCCGAAGCAGAGGGAGCTCATCACCGAGCAAGCTCTGTACGACGCCGGCCTGAGTTCGGTTCTTCATTTAGGTACAGTTTGGTCTGTCAGTCATTTTTATCTGTCTTTGAACTTGTACTAACCTTTCGTTGAAATTGCAGGCATGCTGTCGAGGATGAGATTGACGGATGCCGACATTCGGCAATACGCGGCGAGGAAGAGACCGGTGCCTAGGGTCGGACCTTCGTGGCCTCCCAAGAGGCTTCAGATATCATCTCCGACCGATATTGCGACGGCGGCAGCGCAGTCCGACATCGAACGTGCATCGGACTATGAGCCGGTCATCGCCCTATCGGCACCGGCAGTGCCACCCGGGGCACCGTCCAAGGAGGGGGCGGCAGAGGGGGTAGCCGAAGGAGTGTCGGCGCCCCCACATATGGAAGAGGTTCGGGCCGAAGCACGTGAGCCCGAACGATCTGCGGTGGCTCCTGTCGCGCCTTCGGGAGGGACTCAGTCGAGTTCTAGCTTTCCATCTCTCTCCGACTTCCGGGCCTGGACGATCGAACAAGGGAAGGCTCCGATGGCACCGACCGACGACACGAGATTGGCGGGCCGTGCCGCATCATCCGACGCTCAGGTTCCTGAAGGAGCATCGGCCCTAGCTAACTACAATTTGGCTAGGAGGTTGTGCCAGGCAACCATTCTCCCGGCCGATCGGGAGATCTTGAAGAGTCGGTCGGTGGCCGACATGCTTTCTCCCTTTTACCCGACTATGATCCAGGTCATCTCCTCTTCTTCTTCTTTCCTCTTCATTATTGTTTTTTATCAGTTCAGTTTTCTGACAACCGACCTTCTACCTGCAGCTGATCTACAATATGTCCGAGCTAGAGGTCGGGTATCGGAGGTTCGGCGATGTCCGGGCAGCCTGGAAGAATAGGGCCAAGACCGTCGAAGCTGAGAAGGCGACGCTGGTCGACCAGCTGAAGTTGTCAGTCGACTGCGAGGCTAGACTCGAGGAGGAGATTTCCTGACTCACCAACGGCCTAGCCGCCTTGGAGGCCGAACTTCAGTCGGCTCGCGAGTAGGTCCAGCGCAAGACCCACTCCGTCCATCGGCTACGGCGTGAGCGAGACAGCTGCGTCAGGGAGCTCGAGGCCGAGCACGAACAGCTTCGGGTTAGCCTGGAGAACTTGGCCAAGGTCGAGGAGAATTTATCCTCCGCTCAAGCCGATGCCGACATAGCGAAGGCGGAGGCGGAGTCGGCCAAGGAGGCGCTGAGCCGAGTGGTGGAGGACTTTCGTGGCTCGGATGAGTACCGAGAGGAGCTTCTCGAGAGCGGCTTCACCTCCTATCGGGTGGGGTACGAGGACGCCCGTGATACGATCCAGAGTCTGTACTCGAAGTTCGACTTGAGCAGCGTCGTCCCTCCAGGGTCAAAAGACCAAGCCGCAGAGGAGGAGGCCGACCCACTACCGATGGGACAAGTAGCCGAAGGAGAGGCGACTCCAATCTCCGGTCCCTCCCCGACCCGAGCGGGCATGCCGGTTGCTCCCGAACTCTTTCCGGTGCTAGAAGTCGACTCCGATGAATAGTTGGAGTATCTGCTCCATTATCTTTGTATTCCCTTGTTTCTGTTTTGTCTTTGATATTCGTAATCGAGCTTCGTCCCAATTTTGTAAGTCACTTCAACTCAACAAAATCAAAGACTTTTCAAACTTTTTCCCGCGTGCGGTTCAAAGTGTTTAATTCGTCAAGCCATCCCCGAGAGTATAGGTCATAGCTCCAACATACCTCGTTAGGACGTTCGGTAGGATCTAACATAGCCGATCAAAGTAGTCAGTAGCATGCGTTGTGCCAAGGGCAGCGCAAGCCCCGATCGCAGGCCGGCATCCCGACCGTCATACAGATAGCGTAGGATCCGATGGTCGAGAGCCACATCGATTGTAGGTCGAGTGTTCGCCGCCCAGACTTTGGTCAGGCATGTACGTTAGGCCGAGTGTCGGCCAGTTCACTGAACGTAGCTCGTTGACACGATCATTCCGTAGAGTCTGATAGTCGAGTGGTGTTCGATATATTCGGATAGGATAACGATGACAAGTCGAATATCCGTTATCCGACCCTTGGTCAGACGAGCATGTCGGGACATATGATAAACGGTGGCAAGCCGAATATCCTTCGATCGATCGTGACCAAGTCGGTGTATCGCAAGTCGAATACCTGTTGCCCAGATCTTGGTCGGGCGGATACATCGTGGTGCATGATAAATGGTGGCAAGCCGAATATCTTTCAACCGGTCGTGACCAGTCGGTATGTCGCGAGCGCAACCGCGGTCGTCTTGGCATTTTGCCCTTGTTAGTCGAAGCTAAGCCGGCAAGTTAGCCAGCCACATTGCTCGAGAGTCGATCGTGGAAGGAGCACGGCTTCAATTTAGAGAGGTTTCATCACCAGCGCTGGCCTTCCATTAGTGTAGACAGAACGGTCCTCGTGAGAGTTCGATGTATCGTCGACGATCGAGCCGTAGATTCGATGATCGAGTCGTAGACTTGGCGTGGATTCGTAGATTCGACATAGATTCGTAGATTCGATGTAGATTCGTAGATCCCCAACGAGATGTTGGGCCGAAGTCGGGGCATCGAGGTCCGTACTTCTAGCGAGGGCCGACCCTCGATGGAGAGCCAAACTTTGTAGACTCTGGAGTTCTGAAATTGAATTGTATTCCGAGCAAGGACATACAGAATTCATTGATGATACAATTTCAGGTTGTCGGCATTCTAAGTCCGGAGAATGGCCGTCCCTTCCAGGGTTTCAAGTCGGTAGGCACCCGGCCTGCAGGTGTCTGCTATCTTGTAGGGTCCTTCCCAGTTTGGGGATAGTTTTCCTTGATCCTGAGACTTCGAGACTTTCGTCTTTCTTAAAACCAGGTCTCCGAGTCTGAAAGACTTTGGCCTAACTTTAGCGTTGTAGTATTGGGCCACTCTTTATCGGTAGGAAGCCATGCGGAGTTGAGCCTCGCGTCGGAGCTCAGGTAGGAGGTCCAAGTCAGCTCTCCGACACTCGGAGTTGTCTGGTTCACGGTATTACTCAACTCTAGTCGATGGTAGCCCGATCTCTAGTGGGATCATTGCCTCCGTCCCATAGGCCAAATTGAAAGGAGATTCTCCGATCGGGACCTGGGGTGTCGTTCGGTATGCCCATAGGATCGAGTGTAATTCTTCGATCCAGAGGCCTCTGGCTTCATTCAGTCGAGTCTTCAACCCATGCAGAATGGTCCGGTTGGTAACTTCGACTTCTCCATTGGACTGTGGATGTCCGATCGAGGTCAGCTTGTGCATGATATGAAACCTCGCACAGAACTCTCTGAAATCATTGTTGTCGAACTGTCGTCTGTTGTCGATGATGATGGTGTGTGGCAGTCCGAACCTAAAGATGATGGACTTGTGGATAAAGTCCTCCATCTTACGCTCGGTGATTTGTGCCAAAGGTTCGGCCTCCACCCACTTGGTGAAGTAGTCGATAGCGACAACTATAAACTTTCTTTGACCAGATGTCGGAGGGAAAGGATCGAGTATGTCGATCCTCCATTGGGCGAAGGGCTATGGGGCGGCAATGGAAGTCAGTTGGTTGGCAGGCCGGTGTTGTAAGTTAGCATACTTCTGACACGGCTCACACCTCTGAACCAAGTCAGCCGCGTCTTTCTTCATGGTGGGCCAATAGTAACCTTGCCGTAGGACTTTGTAGGCCAAGGATTTGCCCTCCAAGTGACTCCGCAGATCCCTTCGTGCACCTCTCTGAGTGCGTAGTCCGCATCCGTCAGTCCCAGGCACCTTAGCAAGGAAAGGGAGAACGACCTTTTGTAGAGTCGCCCGTCCATCATTACATATTGGGAGGCCGTCCATCAGAGTCGCTTAGATTCCGTGGGATTTTTAGGACTGGTTCCGTCAGTCAGATACTGAATGATCGGGTCCATCCAGCTTGACTCGGTCGTCAGTTGCAGCACCTCCTCAGCCCTGTCGATGCTCGATTGCTCGAGACTCTCCACGAACGTCCGGCCCAAGGTGCCATAGGCAGACATCGCAAGCCTGGAGAGTGCGTCGGTCCGAGCATTCTCCGACCTGAGAATGTGGGAGATCTCAAAATACTTGAGGTGTGCTACGAGATCTCTCACCTTCTAGAAATATTTTGTCATGGTCGGGTCCCGCACTTCGAATTCGCCTTTGACTTGCCCCACAATCAGCTAGGAGTCGGAGAAGACTCTGAGGCTATCGATCTCGAGCTCCTTCACCACTCTCAAGCCAGCGAGAAGTGCTTTCATACTCGGCTTGATTATTGGAAGCTTTGAAGTTGAATCGGAGGATGTACTCGGTGACCACTCCCTCCGAGTTGGTGAGCAGGAACCCAGCCCCGCTCCCTTGGGCAATGGAAGCTCCATCTATGTGTAACACCCAAGTTGATCCAGGGTCATATTCAGAGGTCGCAGCTTCTTTGGAGCTCCCGCCTTCCGATATTTGGTCGGCTGTCGGGCATTCGGTAATAAAGTCGGCCAGGACTTGGGCTTTCAAAATAGATCACGATCGATACTGGATGTCGAACTCGCTCAGCTTCATCGTCCATTTCGCCAGTCATCCTGATGTGTCGGGGTGATGGAGGATCGTCCTCAGGGGCTGGTCGGTGAGGACCACGATGGCGTGTGCTTGAAAATACGGATGGAGTCGTTGTGCTGATATGATCAAGGCAAATTTCATCTTCTCCATCCTTGAATACCGAGTTTCGGCCTCGTGGAGCACTTTGCTGGTATAGTATATGGGCTGGTGGGTTCGGCTCTCATTCTCCCGGACGAGTACCAAACTAACCACCTCAGGGGCGGTAGCCAGATAAAGATACAATATTTCTCCGACCTCCGGCTTTACAAGCAGGGGTGGAGAAGTCAGGTACTTCTTCAAATCTTCGAAGGCTTGCCGGCACTCATTCGGCCAAGAGAAGTCCTTCGTCTACCTCAGGATTTTGAAAAATGGGAGGCACCTCTCAGCCGACCGAGAGATGAATCAGCTGAGCGCGATGATCTTTCCATTGAGCTGCTACACCTCTTTTTTGGTGTTCGAATGCCGCATGTCGATGATCGCCTTTATCTTCTCGGGGTTGGCCTCGATTCCGCGTTGAGAGATGAGGAACCCAAGGAACTTCTCCGAAGCTACCCCGAAGGCGCACTTAGTTGGATTTAGCTTCATCCGGTGTCGTCGAAGAGTGCGAAAGGTTTCTTCCAAATCTTGGACATGATCTGAAGCCCGTGCGCTCTTCACCAGCATGTCATCCACGTACACCTCGCATCCGATTTGATCTTTAAAGACCTTATTGACGAGGCGTTGGTAGGTGGCTCCGATATTCTTCAGACCGAAAGGCATCACTCTGTAGCAGTAAAGGACCTTGGTGGTCACGAAGGCCGTATGCTCTTTGTCCTCGGGCGCCATCCGGATTTGGTTATATCCGGCGAAGGCATCCATGAAGCTGAGCAGTCGATGACCGGACATCACATCCACCAGTTGGTCGATCTTCGGCAATGGGAAGCTGTCCTTCAGACGGGCCTGGTTCAGGTCGGTGTAGTCGATACAGATCCTTCACTTCCTATTGGCTTTCTTCACCATGACGACATTTGCGAGCCAGTCGAGATATGTGATTTCTCTGATGAAGCCCGCCTCGAGTAGCTTGTCCACTTCCTCGTCGATGGCCTTCTGTCTTTCGAGGGCGAAGGACCGTTTCTTCTGCCTCACCGGCTTCGCACCAGGGGTGATATTGAGTCAGTGAGTCATTATTTTCGGAGGTATACCGAACATATCCACTGCCGACCAAGCGAATATGTCGGCATTAGCTTTCAAGAGCTCCATCAGCTGTCGTCGCTCCGAGTCGGTCAACTGTGACCCGACCCAGACGACCTGTTCAGGATCTTTGTCATCGGGATGGAAATCAGCTGTTCAGCCGGTTCACCCCACTCCTCCTCTTCCCATTGGTCTAGCTTGTCGACCATCAGGGAGTCTTTCAATTCATTATTTTGAGTAGAGATTTGGAAGCATTGTCGAGCGAGTTGTTGATCCCCGTGCATTTTTTCAGCTCCATTTTTAGTCGAAAACTGAACCAGCAAGTGGTATGTCGAGACTATCGCTCTGAGGACGTTTAGCCCGAGTCTTCTAAGTATGGCGTTGTAGGCTGAAGGTACTTGGACGACCGTGAAGGTCATGTAGACGGTGCTTTGTCGTGATTCGGCCCCAGCTGTCACGGAAAGAGTAATTTCTCCTTCCACTGTGACGGCCTCCCCACGAAACCCACTAGGGGCGTAGAGACTTTTCTGAGTCGGTCGGTCGATAGTCGTATTCGGAAGAAGGTCGAGTAAAATAAAATATTAGTCGAGCTTTCATTATCAATAAGAATATTTTTTACATCATAGTTCGCTATTGCCATCGAGACAACAACAGCGTCATCATGGGGAGTTTGGATTCTTCGAGCATCCTCATCTGTAAAGATGATTACATCATCCTGGTGCGACCTCTTCGCCGACTCCTCTTCAGCAGTCGTTCCTCGATCCAGTCATCTGGAGATCATGTTAATGACTCCAGCGGTAGGCTGATTATTCGCTTCCTCTTCAGTCGGTTGGGATTGTCGGTCGGGAAGGGGTCGAGTCGGTGGGTCCCTTCGGTACTTTTCGAGATACCCCCGTCGTATGAGGGCCTCTATCTCATCCTTGAGTTGGATGCATTGCTCGGTGTTGTGACCGTGGCCCCGATGGAATCGATAGTATTTCCTCCGATCGAGGCCCTTTGCCTTCAGAGGTGGGGGCCGTCGTAGGTATTCTGCTCCTTCGATCTCCATCAGGATCTGCGCACGAGGAGCGGAGAGAGGGGTGTAGGAGTCATACATGTGATGCGTCGGTCTCGGACTCCGACGTCGGGGAGATTTCAGACTCCGTCGTTGGGGCGAGACCCGTTTATCAGTCGGAGGCCCGCTGGGTTCGACAGGAGCCTGATTTTTCTTTCACTTCTCCTTCTGGTCCGTGCCCTCGGTCAGGCGCCGATCGGAAGCTCCTTTATCCGTACGCATGTATTTGTACGCACGCTCCAGTAATTCGGCATACGTTCGGGGGAGGATCATGTCCAAGGAATATGTGAATCGGGACCCCCTTAGCCCCTTCTTCATGGCCGAGATAGCCATGTCTTCGTTGAGATCCCGGACCTCAAGTGTGGCCGCATTGAATTGGGCCACAAAGTGTCGGAGCATCTCATTTTCTTCCTGTTTGAGGGAGAAAAGACTGTCCGAAGTTCGTGACGGTTTCTGGCTGGTGCTGAAATGGGCCATGAAAGAATGCTCGAGCTGTCTGAAGGAGTGGATACTCTCTGAGCGGAGGTCGGAGTACCAGGCCCTAGCAGCTTTACGAAGCGTGACGGGGAAGCCGATGCAAAAGAGAGCATCGATCACCTCCTGAATTGTCATAAGAGTCTTGTAGCTCTCCAGATGGTCAACTGGGTCGGTGGAGCCATTGTAAGGCTCCACATGAGGTATCTTGAACCGACTAGGGATTGGTTCGTTGAGGATAAATCGGGAGAGAGGTTGGGTGGTCCGGAAGTCGACGTCGTTCGAAGACTTCTGACCATCCGCCTGGAGCTGGACAAGCTGACGGTCAATTTCTTCGAACTTACGTTCGTAGTCATCCAACCGTCGGTGTTGAGAAACCCTAGGGGTCGAACCTCCCGACGAATTTGAGAGTGAGGCGGACGGTGTCCGCGGTCGCTTCTCCTTCCTCGCCAGCTCCAGTTGGAAAGGAGAAGGACATCGAGACCGGTGGGTGTCGCGCCGAGGCCGCCTCACTCCTTCCCGGTGGGAGTGCTGAGACGGCTGCTCTTGAGGAGGAGATGAAAGTTGATGCGGGCATCGGTGGCTGCTTCTGGATGGCATAGGGTGCGCCGTCGGTTGTTCCGCCAGCGGTTGTGGCAATTGAGTCGGTTGTTGCTGGAGGTTTTTGACCGCTTCCGTCAGAACGGTCATTTGCCGCACGATCGCCGCGATCTGTGCCTCCGTGGTTACTGCCGGATGCGGAGAGCTGGGTTCCGCCACGGAGGGTAAAGGAGGGGTCTTTTTCCGGCAGGAAGAGTGCCTCACCGATCTGGTAGCTCTCGATCGCTGAGTTTTGATTTTCGTCATGTCGAGAGATTTTTCAGACTTTGTGGAGCTCGCTGTCTTACCTCTATCGAGAATGCCCCTTCCTAGCGCGCCAAATCTGTTGTGGCCAATCTCCTCGTCGCCCGATCATCGGGGTCGCGCACCTGTAAGAAGAGTCCTCACTGACCGAAGATGCATCCGACGGGGACCCTCCGATGGTCAAGTCAGAGAGGAGACTAGGCAACAGTAAAAAATCAGGGGCTCAGCAGGAGAGGGAGAACTCAAGAGCTTAGAGGCACTTCAGAGAGCTTGAGAAAGCCTGCCTCAAAACTTACCAAAATTGTTGTCTTACCCTATTTTATAGTAGAATGCGGCATGGTCCCGCCATTAGTGGTGCAGACAACTGGAGAGTTGTCAAATCACCGGGGGCTGTCAAATCACCGTGGGTTGTCAAGTCACTGGGATTAATCCATGTCCTTGGCAGGACAATGCCCCAGGGATGGCCATACCTCATGTCCTTGACAGGACAGCTGCCCATAGCGGTTGTACGTCGTTTGGACGGACTGGCCGACTATATGTCGGTATTCGGCTGTCGGGACGTCGGATGATGACGCGAAAACACCACCGGCTGATCTGGTGCCTTGTGGAAGTCGGACATCGGCTGCCACCCCCGACAGTGAGTCGGTGATACGGGTTCGGCCGCTCGGTCGGTCGGGAGCAGTACGGGTCTGTTCGGCTGGTATATCTTTGGCCGGACATTGTCGGTAGTCATTGTCAGAGTCGTCCGTTGGTGTCGTCCATCGGTCTGGTCGGTGGAATCGGGCGTCGGTCGGATCGGTCTGAAGATAAATCGATGTACAGGGATCAATTGGTATATCCCAACAGAACTATATAAAGAAGATTTAACATAGCTCCTGTGCAAAGATGATATGCACAAATTGAGAAATGACTCAAATTTTTTTTTTGAATTTTTTGAATATCAACTACAATGATAGTGCGATCGGCAGCAGTGGAGAAGGCGGTTTTGTGATTCAACGTACAGCTGGTGGAGGTAGATCAGGACCACCATCTTTGGGGTGGAGCTTCGAACAACCTAGCTAGGAGGACATCACTCATGTGAGATTGTCTTTGGAAGTTGATCAACTTGTTATTGTCTTATTGAGAGGAATTCGACTGTGGTGATTAATTGGTTACAGAAGCAAATAAGGGCTACTATTTTCCTCCCATTAGCTCATGAAATCTAGAGACTCCCAAAAAGGTGCATCATTATAGATATCTAATATCTTTATCGTGAGACGAACCATGCTGCAAATTGGACCGTCAATTTTGCAGCTCAATACATTAGTACGGTTTTTTTGATCTGCTGCTTCATCACTGTCGTTCTGTAATTTATTTTTTTCGAATCTTTTTAACTGTTTTTATATTTAAGTTATATAAGTGCTCCATCCTATAAAAATAAAAAAAAATAAAAAATAACTCATCGTACCACTGCAGGCTTCTGTTCCTCCTTCCCATGCTTCGGAGTTTTCTTGGAAGCACCACCGCTTTCCAGAAAGTAATCCATCTTCTCCATAGCTTCTTGGACCAATTGGTTGAAAATGAGGAAGAAAACCTCATATGCACCCTTTCCTCTGACGCTCGCTGAGTTAGACCAAGATCTTCTGCATGAAATCCTAGCATTCTGATGTCACACTACAGTTTCTCCAACACCGTATGTGTTTTTTTTACATTTAACTACGTTCACGTATGGTGCCTCCATCTTGGGTACAACGCTTCGTCGAGGCCAAATTAAATAGGCCCAACTCTTCTCAATAAGTTGCCACTTATCAGCTTTCTAGACCTGATGGATAAACTGAATTAGTTAAAAATCTCCCTTGCTGAAGAGCGCAAACTTGTCAGCCTCTAACTAGTCCTTTAAAAAAGTTTTCGAACTTGGACCTCTCAATGTGAGATGAGATAGATTGCCTTTAACTAAAGCTGCTCACGGACCAGATTTAAACACACAAAGCATCAAATGTTACATAGACTCGACCGAAACCCAATTAAAAATGAATAGAGTTTAAACCTAAAGTCCGATTTATGATCAGCTCTATGTTTAAGGTTAATCAATCCTTCAAGAGAAAAAGAAATTCTTTCTGCACCACGGGTGGTACAGCTCGGTATGCACCGCCTGTGGTGATTGGTTGGTGTGCAGGCCCGAGTGTCGGCCCTAAGAAACAGAATACTTTTTTTTACCAAGTCCATGTGCCGATCGATCACCGCAGGTGCTGCGGCCGAGCTGCACCGTCTGTGCACGGTGCAGAAAGAATTTCTCCCAGGAGAAAACCCTAAAGATGGTTATCAAAGGGTCTATATCCAATCTTCTATAGCTTAAACTTCAGAAAGCTAATGGAGATATTTTGTAACGATGACAAGTAGAACCAACTCATGCATTGTATCTACATCTAATGGCACCCAAATTCTGCCATGGAAAACTGGAAATTTTATCATTCCATGCATATCCCTTATGCACCTTCTCCTACAGGACAGTCAGCTAAGGAGCAGCAACGTGTGGATGCAATGAGTTTCTGTCCAAATTGATAACCATGCCAAAAGAAAACTACATAAGCTTCTACTCAAAAGAAAAAAATACGCAAGCTTGGTAGGATATTGTTGGATGGATGCAACTACCCACATAAACATTAATTGCATTGTTCTGCTGTAGTGTGCCCAAGAGGGAGGACTGACTTTGTGAGCTCGCAGTTACTTTGATATTGCATTTCAGTTAGGCTTCCATAAAATGGTCAATAGAATCTTGAAAAAAAATCTTGCATGCTAGAGAAATAGAATCATAAACCATCAACAAAAACAGCAACCGATTTGCCCAAGAAAGATTTCATCTCGAACATGATCAACTATGCAGACTATTCCAACTTAGGATAAAAATTAGTCTTCCACATGTCAAAGGTGTCAGCTACTATAAACTTGATCAAGAAAATCATCAACATGGGAATTGAATGCCTGTTCTACATTTACAAACAACGATTTTATTAATATCACAGCAGAATGCCAATAAGCTAGTTTCAACCTTTAATGGTACTTGCACAATGGAGGATACTGCTGAAAACAATCTCGATCTAATCCATCCCTGTTTGAATTAAATCTTCTGTTCAGGTCCTTACTCCATCTGGTAGTGCTACTGATTACTGTACCCAGCATAAACTCGAACTATGCACCAAATTCTTCTTCAGAAGTTAACAGAGGGCTAGAACTCAATACTTGTTTAATTACCAATTATTCAGTTTTCAACACCATAACTATCATTATCTACCCCTCACCATTACAAGCACAAACCTCTTGTCAGTGTTCAAGTTGTAATCGAGACAGTCGAGCAAATAAGTTGCTTTTCAACCTTTAGAAGCATGAGCAAGATGAGACTGTTGAAGACATCTCAAACTTTGATTTGTTTGATCAAACTAAGAAGACTCGAGGAAGGTTATAACCGAACTAAATGAAGTACAAGTTTCTAGGCATGCAACTTATGCCAAAAAGATGGACTACATGAAGGACTTCCTATAAAATGTTGGATGAGGCAGAACAGGACAGAAGCTATGAAAAAAGATGAAAGCAAGTTCCCTTTGGACTAATTGTGTATAGAAGCCAAACGTAAACCAGAATCGATATATGTGAGGCGATGGATGAAAAAAGAACTAGCAATTAACTGTGCATTTCATAGTAATCCGAAGTGAATAATACAAATACCATTTACAATAGATTAAGAACATATAACCAAAACAAATCCATTATCCCCTTAGCACAATCAAAAACAAGAACAACAGTTTTTTCGCAAGTTCGGGCTAGTAGCCACATTCTTGCAATGGATTCGGTGAAACACAATCCAATGTGTGAAATTAATCGAACAGAATCCACACAGACTATGATGTCAAATTACACTGAGTCAAGCTATCCATAATCTATCACAGAAATGTCAGCATAAGCAATCAATGTAACAAGAAACCATAATACATGTATCACTAATTTCCGCTCCATAAAAAGAACCACATACACAGAGAAATCAGAAGAAAATAAGAGCAAGAGTACGTTAAAAGAACATATCAATTTTAAGGGGAATGAGGCAAAAGACATCAACTTTAACCAAAATATTCACCTACCTCCATAGGATACAGTCCCAGCGCTCATCCATTGCAACAAAGGAAAGTTGGAAACCATCTGGGCTTTAATGGAGGCCGCGCCCACGATGCCCAAACGCTTTGCTCGATGCGAGCAATGGTGCAACCTCGTATGTGTTAGCCCAAAGCAATCCATAGCTTGTGCCACCGGGGGGTAGTTGTGTACCTAATTTGATATGGATGGCTTTGAGTTGAAACGTCGAGTTAATTTGAAGACATTATTTTGGTTGTAATATTAATAGATAATATTATTCAATAATAAATGATATGTTTGGCCTTTTGTATTAATATTTCTAAAAGAAATCGTGCAAAAATATAGTTCTTTATAACACAAATTGAATGTGTAATTTTTCAGGAATATTGATGCAAAAGGATAAAAATGTTGTTGTAATTAAAGCTATTATTTATTATTATTGACAGCTAAAAATCTAACAAGAGAAGTATCATTGCGAAAATACGATAGTTTGAGGAGTATGTGAAAATAGTGATCTAAAAGAGTAAATATTTAATAAACTATATTTGTAAGGAGTATATCCAGGTCATATGTATGTTGATGACATAGATTTATGGCATCGATTAAAAATATGGGCCATGCATGGGGGTTGAAAAGGCTTAGATTTAGAAAAGACGGAAGAAATTTGTCTTAAATTTAAGAAAACTTTCTAATAGGGTTTAGGGATAGACATTAACTGGTGATGTAATTTTCCAGCCGATGGACCTTGATAAACGGGCTACTTCTTTGTTGGTATTGTTAGATGCACCCACTAGGTGAAGTCCCTAGAAAAAAGGTTTTATTCCTTATTCCTCTCTAGGTCTGTTACTTGCCAGGAGATCTTTCTTTAGGTCTATCCAAGCTTCACGAATCAGTTCCACCTATTCTTATGTCCCTCTAACTCGTGGTGAAATTAGCTAAAAGCTTGTTGAACTTCCGGAGATTCAGCTAGACGCTATTAGGTGTACCTAGTTGACATGAGTCACGAGAAATTCTTTGTGTATCACGGATGATGTAGAAATTTCGACATGGAGTACATCATCTTGTCCGATTGATTCACATAGCCATCATTTTTCAACACACATTTAATACCTGTAGATCAGTATTTTCGTTTAAAAATTTTATATGACGAAAATATTTCTATTTTTTAAAAAAAATTATGACATCCTGTAGCGTATTATATTCCAAGATGTCATAATATGATTCAAGATATCATAATATGGAAGGAATATTTTTGTTCAACCACTTTTCAATATATATTTTTGATGCCTACAGATCGGCTTTTTTGTTTGAAAATCTTGAATGATGAAAATACCTCTATTTTTTGAAAAAAAAATTATGATATTCTGTACATATTATGACATTCTGTCAATAAAAATATGATTTTCTAGATGCATGATGTCATAATATGAACATAGGATCTTATAATTTTTTCAAAAAACGAGAGCATTTTCGTCATGCAAAATTTTTAACCGAAAAAATCAATCTGTAAGTATTAAATGTATATTGAAAAATGATAACTATATATACCAATTGGATAAAATGATGTGCTCCACATCAGATTTTCTGCACTGTCTGCGGTGCGCAAAAAATTTCCCATGAGTGGTAGCTCTTTGTGCTTTGCTCAAGTTTGGCCCAAGGGCAAAACTATCAGGCAGGGGTCAGCACTGGCCCAGTATCCAGCCCTCAGGCTTAGTTTCTCTGTCAGGCTAAGAGTGGGCTAGAAATAGTACTTAACGGAGTTTTCGGAGCACAAGCCTGGCCCACGGCCCTTTCCATCTGGATCTATTGGGCCAGATCTTTCGGATGATCGGGCTAGCTGTGACCAACCTCCGACCATATGCAGTTGATTGCGTAGCTGATTGGCTGACCAATTTTACAAGCATTGAATGGGTCGAAAAAAAAAAACTAGTCAGAAGGATTTCTAGCTGTGTTGATTTGCTTCATCAACACGGATGCCAGAGACACCCCATTAATCCGCCTGTAGTGAGTTCTTCTCACAGCTCTATTACCACAAAGGAAAAAGAAAAGAAAAAACCTCCGACCATATGCAATGAGGGGAGACTCGAAAGAAGCATATTTATCACTTGATGAGGGGTTAAATCCTCTGGAAACCTGGTGAAATTTAAAAGGCAAGTAGTCCAATGGCGGATTCCCAGAGAGTGGATATCAATTCCGTGGTGCACCTTGCCACAATGGCCAGTCGTTTGCCAATTGTAGTCCAAAGAACCGGCTTTAGAGTCGTCGGCCTGCACTCGGTGCGGAGAAATTAATTGCGGAACAGCTAATGCACTCGGCTTTAGCATCTAGTTGGTCAGCTTTGGACCACTGGCGTCCCTCAGTGCCATTAGTCGCCATCTAGGCCGAACCTCCCTATAACTTACAGTGCTAACAGGCATATGGGAAAGAAGATTGGACACAGCAGGCATATGAGAAAGAAGATTGAATGGCTGTCATTCAACGCTTGTTCCTTTTTATGGCTTTATTGGATAAACCCAGAATTAGAATTTGATGAGAAATTAAGAATAAATTATATTTACATCTAATATTTTGAAACATCTATATTTACTTTTTGAGATTTATTTTTATCTAATATTTTAATTTATAACTTAATAAAATATTAGTCAAACAGTTAATCCTAAAAAGGATCTAAAAGTCATGTTAGAAAAAAAAATTCAAAACTGATCAAAATAATGTTAGGCGACGTAATAACCATCCAATAACATTAAAAAACATGCACATTCTCCTTCCCGCCTAAGGTAATTTAGATTTCTCATATAATGTAAACCGTTTTATTGATGCCATTAATTTAACTACATGTAATTATTGTATATAAATATAATAAATGTAAACTTTCTAGAAAGATTATAATTTATTTAATATTTAAGTATGCCCGTGCGGGTATTTGCGTCACACTCTCATCATCAGCCCATAGCGGTCCGAAAACGTAAGCCCAATTTAATTTATCCATTGAGGTCAACAGAAATTTTTTTGTAGACTATGGGTAGTATAGAAAATCAGGTAACGGTTCGAAAACGTAAGTCCAATTTAATTTATTTATTGAGGTCAACAGAAATTTTTTGTGGACCATGGATGGTATAGAAAATCAGACGTAGAGCGCATCACTTTATGTGATTGGTCTATGTAGTCATCACTTTTCAATGCATATTTAATACTTTCAGTTTTATTTTTGGTTTGAAAATGTTATATGATAAAAATATTTTTATCTTTTAAAAAAATTATGACATCATGTAGTATATTATAACTTTTTATACGTAGGATTCAGGGTATCATAATATAGAAGGAGTATTTTTATCCAATCACTTTCCAACGTATATTTAATATCTGTAATTTTATTTTTTGTTTAAAAATTTTGAATGATTAAAATATTTCTATTTTTTAAAAAAAATTATGATACCTTATGACATATTATGAGATCCTGCATTAAAATTATAACCTACTGTATATAAAATATCATAATATAGGTATAAGATGTCATAATTTTTTTTAAAAAATAAAAATATTTTTATCATTTAAAATTTTTAAATTAAATTATAAAATTATAAATATTAAATATATATTAAAAAATAATTATTACATAAATTAATTACGTAAAATGATGCATTCTATCCAATTTTTTTATACCACCGGCGGTGCACAGAGAACTCCGCTTGAGGTCAATTTTCTCCCACCATTTATATTGTGGAAACACCATCGGTCCCAAAATCACGGCCAATTTTGCGGACGACCAGCTGCCATGCCATTTGGCCGTTCAATGATGTCGAATGGACCTGCCCGCTCAGCGGAGCGTCGGCAGCTAAGAGGAATTGCTCTCTCCCTCCCTCTCTCTCTCCGGGGGTTCATGGGACCTTTTTCTTTACTTTATTTCAAGCAACAAACACAAACCGGATACCCCCAATGAGATGATTCAATTTGGGGCGGCCATCATCGAATAGTTTTGAAGCCTCCTTTGTCACAGCCCTTGGCGGTTCACAAACGCCGTGCACGCGGGCAGCGATGGGGTCGTATCATCTGCCCTTCCCTATCCTCCATTGACCGGGCAGCGACAAATTGCCGGTGGACCATCCAAATTGCCGGCTTACCCTTTGGCTGGAATTTCTTATTCCATAAATCAGCACCAGCTGGGAAAGGATCAAACTTCCACGTTTTACCCTCCGTCAAGGGAAACTGCGATCCGGTCTAACTCCGATGCAAAGCTTTACGATAATATTTTCTTCATAGACATAATGCCATCGAGGATCGATATGACTCAAATTGATAAATTGGAATTGACGATTCAAGATGTCAGAAAATTCGATAGGGATCTTGATGGGGCCAACGGTATCAGACCTCCAAGAGCACTCTGGAACACCATAAATATAAAAAATCTATTTGTCAGGGATTTTCCAGCAAGATACCCATCAATGTCTAAATTGGATCATCTTGGTGGAACAAAAGGAGTTTTGAGCAGTGATAGATACAGAGAGTAAGAGTAAAGGAAGTCGGAGCATATGGAAGGGGAGAGGGAGCTCCACGAGTCAAGGGAGCAAGTTCTATTGGAATTGTGAAAAACTATATCGGACTTAACTTCTCTTCCATTTAGACTTAGATTCTAGCCGATTGGACTTATCTAGAGGGCCACTAGGAAAAGATTTATATAGATGAAGATTGGTATTTGATTGGAATTTGGGGATGTTGAGGGGATTTGTAAGAGATAACCACTCATACGTTCAAAAGAAACATGATCCAATGAGATATAGATTTTACGGTTCGAACGATCATTCTATCATATTGTAGCAAGACATCAATAAAGAAAAAATCGAAAAAAATAAAGTTCAATACAAACACAGGATTTACATAGAATATTGCAGATAGTATAAGATAAAAAATCTTAAAAAAATACTCACACTTCAAAGACAATATATTTTGTCAAAACATGTGCATCGAGATATAATCGAAATTGATTTGGATTCATAGCATAGGGGCTCTACCCCTGCACCCTCAAATTTCAGTCGAAGCGGTATTGGGCTTTTCGAATTATTGGACTATGCTATGCTCCACCCAATAAAATGAAAAGATTTCTATTAACTCTATAATCAGTGCTAATCTAAATGCAAGATATCTCTACACATCGTTGCAGTCAGTTATCATTGAATGGGAGAGTTTTGGGCATATTTCGCGTCCCTTTTGGGATAATCACATGATAGAGATAGACTGATTGATCAGTACTAATCTAAATGCAAAATATCTCTATACATCGTTGCGGTCAGTTATCATTGAATGGGAGAGTTTTGGGCATATTGTGCGTGCCTTTCGGGATAACCACATGGTAGAGATGAATTGGTCAAGGTGGAGAGTTATATGGCTGTCACATATCATGTTTAAATTGATTGAAGAAACTGTATCTAGAAGGTTGAATCTACTAAAAAAAAAAAAATTGAGCCCTGGATGTATCAAAAATATATTAGATATAAAAATTTCATATATATAAAAAATATAAGACGTCCCCACCGTGCTGGATATTTTCTCTTGGCAGTGACTCCCACGAGGATGTTACAGTCGCGTAATTGCAGCAGTTAGTCGCTTCTGAAAATCTTTAATTGTGTCCCTATCACGCATTTACGATGCTTTAAAGAAAAGGATAATGGATAGAAATGGGCCCTTTGAGTGCAATCTCTGATTCCATGCGGGCGTACAGCCCTCAAAGAGACCACTGCATGTGATCTAGCCGTATTTAAAGGGCCACTCCAAAGATGAAAGATGCTGTTCCATTGCAGTGGCTGGTGGTCCCACATTGTAATGTGTTTTTATTCTCGATGCATCGGATTCTACCGCGATCGTGGTTAGTGGATTAGCTTTGGGAATGACCGTTGGGGAACATGTCGTTATCTACAGAACATGGGGCTGGGCCCCCCAAACACCCTTCAGACCAATTAATAGCTTTCGGCACGTGACATCCACGACGTATAAAATGATCATAAAGCTTTTCTGCGAGGCCGACGGCAATCGGGTGTCAGCCAGGCGGGGCCACTCGTGCTTGATTGCCTGAGAAATAAGCGGAAACGCGTCGTTTGCGTTAGCTCCTCCCTTACGGCCCCCTTTTTTTTTTTTTCTTTTCCGCTTCGTTTCTTTGGGGATTTTTTTTTTTTTTTTCAATCATTAGGAGCAGACTAGTGCCGGAGATGCCCTCTTATCTGGTTCTGTCGGACCTAAAATCAATCATTAATATTACTGTCCAGGTAATTCCTTACATGATTGGGGATGGTTTCTAAATTCCCTCGAAGAAAAATCCTCCCTTACGGCCCTTTTTTTTTTTCATTTTTTTTTCCTTTTCCGCTTCGTTTCTTTGGGGATTTTTTTTTTTTTTCAATCATTAGGAGCAGACTAGTGCCGGAGATGCCCTCTTATCTGGTTCTGTCGGACCTAAAATCAACCATTAATATTACTGTCCAGGTAATTCCTTACATGATTGGGGATGGTTTCTAAATTCCCTCGAAGAAGGTTCCTAAATCACTGTTCCTTTCCCTGCCCTTTAAATCGACGATTCCAACAAATGTTGGCGGTATTTTTACGCCACTCAAGTAATGTTTTAGACATCCGCTTGTGGTTGGAGGTGCGACGCGTTTTCTGTTGGTATTAAATTATTATAGCTATAATGTACGCATGCATACATACGTGTGTGTGTTTATACAAGTACATGCATAATTTTTGACCACAAAATTGTGCGTTTTTTTTTTTCTTAATGACCAAGTAACAAGCAGCAAACCACATGGTCCCTTCTTGGTGTGTACCATTAACATGGCTGATCAGATAGAGATTGACGGTGTTATTTAATGGAGATAATCTTCCATGCTTTCCCACATATGTTTCCTCTACCCGAAACATGCATCGTCATGAAAGTGCATGCTTTCATATGCTTTGCTCCTCCACCTATGCCATCTTCTATTTTTTTACCACCGCTGCTATCACGGTCGTGTCATCCATTTGGAAGATGAACTTCCTCTATTATGCCCCCATCTTTTGCTTAGATCCCCATCTTTCTTTGCCTCCACCTCTTCTACCAGCATCGCCACCGCCATATTATTGATTCCAGAGATGATTCTTCTTGTCCGTTGGAACAAAATAGTAACTCCCACTGACTACTTTCATTGCCCATAGGCATGTTGGTAGTGGACTTCTAGCTATCCTTGCCTCTCTCCGCCAGCTTCATCTTGACCTTCTTGCACCTAAGTTCGAAGCTCAATTTTGTTGGTTGCCTTTTAGAAAGTGTTGGTCGCCTATCTGATGGCCGCCAATGGCCCTCTACCAGAAGAAATTATCAAACGATCAGTTCACATCTTGAGATTTAAATACAAATAGATAATAAGATGAATTCTTTGATCAGGGAGGTGACATGGTGAGTGACCAGCAGGCTGATCCGCTGGATCTTAGGATTTGAATTTTACTTTTCGTACCAAAGAATGATTGATCTTTTTTCACAACTTCAATCATTGGATTATATAATATTTGCTTTGAGAGCTGTGCAGTCAGAGGGTGTTAGGGGTGCTTTAACAACTGTGCGTCCGCTTTGGATGGTTGATGCAGCGAAAGGTGCAACCGAGACACTTTTTTGAAAAAAAAAAAAAAATGCAACCGGAACGCCTGACCTCGTCTCTCTAATAATTTCTCCTCTGCAGCCACGAAGGAACTGCTGCTCCATCACTCAGGCCACCAACCATGATTAGGTCCAACGCGTTGTAGGGCAGGGGGGCCATGGTTCATAGACTATGCACGGCTGCCGCAAACGCCAAAGCCCTTTTAATACTATGTTATTAAGAAGGAGAGATGTACTCCTTTTTAAATTTCATCTATTAATTTTGGTAACCAGGATACTCTTAGTTGCTTTTTTAACAAATATAGGCGAAATCAATTAGACTTTTCCTTCCGAAACTCATTGCCCATCTGTCATCCACATTCCCAACATATTGGATTTTCTTTTATCTGACAATAAAGAAAAAATAATAATATTCTTCCTCTAATTGGCATAGCTTATCTCTCTTCTTCTTCATTCCTTCTATTTTTTCATTAATTATTTTTAGCATACAGTGCACGTATCTAAATTCTTGGTGTCGCATCAAATTTTATTATCTTTAACTTTCCCCACAATTCTTTTGTTTGATCCATAAATGAAGTTGGCATGGTTTTTATTTGTTGATAAAACTGAAAAGCTATGGTTGGAGAATGTAGATGGTTGGATAGGTTTAATTTGTAACACAGAATTTAGATCTAGAGAGCAAACTATTATTTAAGGCCGTTAGGAGTAATTAGATTAGCTCAAGTTGGATCGGCTAAATATACATGTCATGGATTCAGAATGGTCAGAGCTCGAGACATGCTCAATTTTGTTGATCAAGAGATCAGATTTCGTACATGGGTGTGACTAAACCGATCCAAAATTGTTAAAATATATTTATATTCACTATCTTCATCTTCATAATGTGCTGTCAATAAAACTTTCACATGACTGATAATCCATTTGGGTTGGTAAGACAGCTCAGATGTGAAGCTGTGACTCTTAATTTATCCTGTGTATGGTAGGCTGTTAACAAGTATGAAACATATAGAAAGAAATTATGTACAAGGCTTCATAACCAAACCATTTCCAACGTATATAAAGTAATTACGCAGCCCTCTTGACCAAGTTGGATCCTTTTATATTAATTCTCCACCGTCTTACGTTATTTAATTAGGCCGACAACCCATTAATTAACCTCCAGCCGAAATTAAAGATACAAGAACGCACGTCAAACCTTGGGCATTTTATCCCTCAGTTTGATATCATATTGTCGTTATGGTGATAGAATTAGACTATAACATGGTATTTTGTATCATATATCCTTATAAATTCTAAATAAATACCTTTTTGTGTACAACAACGGAATGTTCACCGATCAGTTTATGGCGTATAAATCATGGAACCACGTATAGTGTGGTATACTCATCCCCGTTGCATGATTAAATATTATTTTTCTAAAGTGAGGCGACTGCAGCATAGGTGGAATTAATCAAGATTAATTCATTTAGGGTTTTTCTATTTGTGTAGGTGCACGCGGGCTTGGCTTTATTCGGATAACCTAAACTAGAATAAATTTTGGAAACGAAAGATGTCAGAAAGAATTTGTTGGATTAATGATCTTGGACTACTTACTTATCAAGTCAATTTAATGCATGATGCTCTATTATATAATCTCAATTAAGAGGAGTGCGAAAGTCAAGCTTTCTAATTTGATGACAGTCTTCGATATATCCTATCTCATGTATTTCAGTTGTCTCATATGCCAATAGTTTAAAATTCCAATACATTTTAGCTCATCATTTTTCTTCATTAACATTAATCTTGAATGGGTTGTACATATTGCCCGCTTATATACAAAATCACTCATTCTAGATTGGTTGGAATAACTTTCACTTCTATTTATTATAACATTTAGTTCCACTATTATTTGACTAAGTTCATAATTAACTAAGTTGTCGCATTTTAAATGATTTGCCATGTCTCTAAGCTCCATTGATGATGTATGCTAATATAAGGGGGGGGCATATAAGCCACATCGAGCATAATTGGAGATGTCACTAGCATATCCATAGTTATATCTTGCATGACTTGATTTACAATATCTAAAAATCTAATTTTATGTGCCCTTTCATGCATTATTCATCCATATAAGGAGATCAATTGCATTTGAAGTTCGAGACAACTTATTCCATACCTTCCGATGCAAGACATACATTGCATTATGCTCCCTCTATCAAAATAAAATCTAATTAATCTTGGGGCTACAGGGAGTTTTGGCCTTCCCCCCACCTTTTTTTTTTTTTTTTTTTATATATATATTTTTTTTCCTCTTCTTCCGTGAGCAAGATTTAGCTTTCAAAGTCCAAGGACGGTCACTAACATAGATGACAAAAGGGCATTTCCCAGCCAAGAGTAAAATGCCGTATGTTTTGTATCTCCACGTAACTCCCTTTGCAGGCCAATCACCTTGTCATACAGTAAAGTTAGGCTTCCCATGAATTCCGTCGATGGAGTCCGCGGCTACAAATAGAAATATTTTATCAGTAGAGACGGAATACAGGTAATTAATTTCGGGTATCCTACTTTCCCCCAGACGTTCCCACCTTCCCCACTCTTAAATTTCCAATCCTTAGCTCTCCACTAACGATACTCTAATCCCCTTCACCAATTACTCTAATTCCCCGAAACGAGAACGGGGAGAGAGAGCTTAAAAGCAAGGCAACATATCCCCAAAGCCACCATAAAAGGTTGAGAACGGGGAAAGTAGGCCGCCGGAGTCCAACACCCCGGATGTCTACTTCGCCTTCCCCTGGCGCCGCCCCGGGACCGACGTCCCCCCCATCCCCGGCATCCGCCCCGCCGCCGGCTACCCCCTCCGCCCCTCCGCCGTCCAACAACTCCACCACCCCACCCTCTTCCTCCCCTCCTCCCTCCCCACCCTCCTCCTCCCCTCCTCCCTCTCCACCCTCTTCCTCCCCTCCCCCTCACCACCTTCTTCCTCCCCTCCCCCATCCCCCGCAACCCCCTCCACCCCGCCCCCTCCGGCCAGCCCGTCCGGTTCTTCCCCTTCGCCGCCGGCGACCCCATCCAAGTCGCCGCCGCCGCCGCCTCCATCCGGTGGATCAAAGCCTAGCTCTCCTTCTACGCCCTCCGCGAAGACTCCTTCTCCCCCGTCTCCGTCCACGTCGAGCGACTCCCCTTCGACCGTGCTCGTCGTGGGGTTGTCTGTGGGCGCGGTGGTGATTCTGCTGGTGCTGAGCCTTCTCTGCGTCTGCTGCTGGAAGAAGAAACGCCGCCCTCGGCCTCATCACTACGGCGATCCGCCGCCGCCGCCGCCGCCGCCACAACCACGGAAAAGTATGATCCGATTTTCTTGTTCCGGTGGCTCTGCCCAAAAAAAAAAAAAAATCGTTTTTTTGACCCTCCTTTTATTCTGTTTTATTTCGCATTCGTCTAAATATTTTGGCGAAATTTTAGATCTGGTCGTCTCGACTATGATTTTGGATACTTTCTTCTTCTCATGAACTAATTTTGTCGAAAATGTTGCGGAATGCAATGTTAGGCAAAAAAAAAAGGGAATTTGTTCGCCCCCCGCCACCGCGCCCCCCCCTCCCCCCTTTTTGGGTCAAGAACGGTCATTTCTTGGTTTCCGGATTGCTCGCTCTATCCGATCTATCTATGAATCACAAAAGGCTAATGTTTAAGATAGGCTGGCAGTAGTTTGGGATGTAGATGGCTTTTCTCATCATCGTTGGTAAACGATTAGACAAAAATAAATCTAAGCAAGATTCAGATATCACATGTTCGTCTGAGTTTTGTACCTGTTACCGGATGAAGAGATTATATATTTTGCAAACTATTTGGGTTTCTGCAAGGATGCAGATTTACCCGTTCAAAAAATATAGACGACTGATAGATTGGGAGTTTGCGGTCAGATGCTTTGCAACTAGGATAGCGTATTGTCTATACCTCAAAATATATTATGCATGGATCCCCTGTATTTTCTGTCAATATAGAACCATGAGAACATTGTTATCAAGTCCTCAAAATAACAACTCATCTTGATTTTAAAATCAAACTCTGTAAGAGTTGATGTACATGAAATGTATGTTCTGATATTTGTATGGGTATTGTCCTGCTTCTGTAACCATAAAACGCTGGTTGGGTTAGCCATTACCTTTACCGTAAACCTATTTTATGCTTTGATGATATTATGAAAATGCTCCCATCTTTTATCAGCAATGCTGGATCTTGAATGATGTCCAATGTTATTCACATTAAATGGCTCATTGTTGCCAGATGACCCTTATGGTGGATGGCCCCAGAATTGGCAGCAGAATGCTCCTCCACCAGCAGATCATGTGGTCAAAATTCCTCCGCATCCTCCACCACCACATGCTTCTCGCCCTCCACATTTGCCAGGCCATTTTCCTCCTCCACCACCTCCTCCACCTATGATGAGCAGCAGTGGAGGTTCTGGGTCAAATTATTCTGGGTCTGAGAATCCACTGCCTCCACCATCGCCTGGTGTTGCCCTTGGCTTCTCAAAGAGCACCTTCACATTTGAAGAATTGGCAATGGCAACAGATGGCTTCTCTGATGCTAATCTTCTCGGGCAAGGTGGTTTTGGATATGTACACAGAGGAATGCTTCCAAATGGTAAAGAAGTCGCAGTCAAACAATTAAAATCTGGAAGCGGACAGGGTGAGCGTGAATTCCAGGCAGAGGTTGAAATTATTAGTCGTGTGCATCACAAACATCTGGTTTCACTGGTTGGGTACTGCATTGCTGGAGGCAAGAGGCTGCTTGTTTATGAATTTGTTGCAAACAATACGTTGGAGTTCCATTTGCATGGTAAACCTTTAGAATTTCATTTTTTACCTGCACATTTTTTTTGTTTTCTTGTTCCCCTCTGTTGAACAGTTTTTGTGGAATAAGTAGCAATAAAAGCTTCATGTTAGCAACTTGGAGCTAGCAATGGCCGCTTGAGAGTATACTGGACTGTTTGTATGGTAGAGTTTTGTGTAAAGAAGCATTTCCCTTATGGGCTTAGTTCTCTTTTACTATAGCAGTACAGTGCAGGCATGTTTTTGAAGAAGTTCATTAAAGAGATATAGAGGATGGAGTATCTACATCTTTTGCAGTATGAATTGATCCTTACTAATTTTAATGATGAATTGTCTTTAATATTTAACTAGGTCTCCTACTAAACTTAGGTCTTTTACATCTCATCTTCAGATCACTTTAGAATTATGTCTATTCTTATATCTTTATAATTGTATGCCCCTTTACATTCTTTTTAATGTCTCGCTCTGTTTTACTGATTAAGAAATTAACTATTCTACATGTCATAAGCCTAAACCATCATGATCACTGACATGAAACTAATTAGGAGGATATGAGGTATTGAATTTGTGTGGAATGATACAAGTTATCCCATTTGGGTTCTGTTTTATGGATTTGTTTAGCCAACAAGGAAAAAAAAAAAAAAAGAAGAGAAGACCTGTCATGTTCATTAAAATGTTGTCGCTAGAAAAACAGATCTCCGAGCCTTTCCATGTACTAAGCTTGGTTCACTGATATGTTTCAGATGTGAATTGTCACCAACAAATAGAAGTTATATTGGTAGCCTAATGACTTGCATATCTTCGTGAATTGAATTTATCCAAAATTTACAATTACTATTGGGTTTATCTACTGCTGTTGGCCCATCTTCTTTGAATGCACCAGACACGCTTTATCACTCTGTCATTCATTCAGTATTCAAAACAAGCTTAGATGATTTTTACATATGCCATTCAAACACCTAATTTGCTGTTTGGCGAATCAGCTTTACTATTTGCACATTTTCATTAACAAATGGTGTTTTTTGTTTTTCAGGGAAAGATCGACCAGTCATGGATTGGCCCACAAGGCTAAAAATTGCATTGGGTTCTGCAAAGGGATTGGCTTATCTTCATGAGGATTGTGAGTTTCTTTTCATCACTGTTACTCATAATATTTCAGTCTTGACAAAGTTTGCACACTAATCTGATAAACCCACAAGTTTCTCATCTTCATTATGGTTCCATGTTCTTATTAGAGATTATTCTTATCTTCAGGCCATCCTAAGATCATTCACCGTGACATCAAGGCAGCCAATATTCTTCTTGATTATAAATTTGAGCCAAAGGTAGGTTCGCTTCTATTGTTGCATAATTCATTCTATGTTAAACTAGATCTTTAATCTTATATGCATAATTGTTCTTTAAAGATAATGTTTCTGTATTTACAAGTGACTGATAGATTTTCCTTATGGGCCATATTGCTTTTACATAAAAAGGAAAAGTATCTCTGAAATACTGTTTGAACTATGCAAGAAGGGAGATGAAGGAAATATAATTTTTTTTTTTTATCGATTTTTTTTACAAATGCTTTCCTGGTAACAATGCTTATAACCAGATCAGACCAACTGCTTGAGCCTGGTTTGACCAGAGATGCTTATTCCTTTGGTTTATGATATGGTTGACTTGGCTAAGCCTGAAGGTCCAATCAAATACAATGGTTTTCTAGCAGGCAACGTGGACCAGCTAATTTGTCAGGTTTGACATCAAGTGGGTGAACAGATTATTCTAGATTAGCACGGTTCTCTATGTATGTATGTGTATATGTATGTGTGTGTGTTTTTATGTATATATGTGTGTGTATGTGTATGGCATGGTACTGTCTCTATTTATTCTAGATTAGCATCCACTGCAATGCCTCTATTCAATGAAATTGAAATAACTAAACAAATATTGAGCAGCATGTGTAGAGAACGTTTTTGTGTCTAAATGTCCAATTATTTTAAGCTTTAAACCTAGTTTTCAGCAATCTTTCAGTCTTGTGCTTCTTTCCAGCAGTAAAATAAGTGCTTATGGCTGATGCTGGAACATAATAAAAAAAATCCGGACACAGTGCTTGAGACCAATAATTGAGGTGAAATTTCATTACAATTCAGTTAACATATCAGTTTCTCTTAGTTTTTTTTTTTAAAGGTTTAGAAATCTTGTTTTTATTACTTAAATCATTTTATTAATCAGCAAGACCAATCAGTAAGAATACACACACATATAGATACATACATACACACACACACACACATACACACGCACATATAGATACATATATAGACACACACACACACACACACACATATAGATACATATATACATACATACATATGTACATACATACACATATAGATACATACATATATATATATATATTTATATACACACACACACACACACACACACACACACACACACACATACATACATACATTTACATATATATATATATATATATATATATATATATATATATATATATATATAGATAGATAGATAGATACACACACACACACACACACCCACACACACACACACACACACACATATATATATATATAGATAGATAGATAGATAGATAGATAGATAGATATATACATATATACACATACACATATAGATATAGATATATATACATATATACACATACACATATAGATATAGATATATGTACATATATACACATACACATATAGATATAGATATATGTACATATATACACATACACATATAGATATACATATATACACATATACATATACATATACATATAGACACACACACACACACATACATATAGACACACACACACACACACACACACACACACACACAGACATACATATACATATACATATACATATATATATATATATATATATATATATATATATATATATATATATATATATTCGGGTTGTTCCCAAATTGTTTGTTTGAGTAAACAAATTGGAGACTGCTTGCAGGTTGCAGATTTTGGGCTTGCGAAGATTGCTTCTGATAACAACACCCATGTTTCTACCAGAGTTATGGGAACCTTTGGGTAAGTTCATTTTCTCCTCATCCAGAGTCTGATCTGGCTTGCACCTGTAAATGATGTTTAGATCCATTGCATGTTTATAGACAATTTTTCCCTAGGGCTCAAGTCTTTAGTTGATGGGACAGCTTTTGTGATATGTTTGACTTTCACGTCCAATCATTTGTTGAGTCATGATCAGCTAAAAGTGCTGTCTATCTTGTGTTGATGGTGCTGTTTGGCTTGCTGATTTCTGTGGCCAAAACATGTCTAGTCTGTTTGTAAAAATCCCTGCCAGTTTAAAAATTATATGGTGGTATGTTCAACTTGTACTGAGTGAGAGGTTGGACTACCCGCTGCTGCTATACTAGACCTGTGTACCTTTTGTCATCTCTCCCTTCCTGTTTAAGCTGCAGTTTGTTCTTTGCCTACAGGTATTTGGCACCAGAGTACGCATCTTCTGGCAAGCTTACAGAAAGATCAGATGTCTTTTCCTTTGGAGTCATGCTTCTTGAGCTAATCACCGGACGACGACCGGTTGATACAAGCCAAACTTTCATGGACGATAGCTTGGTTGACTGGGTCAGTGCTTTATATATGCTTATGTAGCCCCTGGTTTTATAGTTCCCAGAGCTTGCATGACTTAATATTTTACATATGCTTATGTAGCCCCTGATTTCAAAGTTCTTTGAGCTTGCACAATTTAATCTTTCACATTTTTATTACACTTTTTTAATTAAAAGGCATGAATGCCTCTAGAAGAGTTTCCATATTATATATATTTTAAAAGACTCTGAATCTCATCGCTTCTTGTTGCAACTTTATCTTTTTATTTGTTTGCTTGTGGACCTTCTACTTGTAATGTGATGCCCGCACCTGAAATTTGCACATCACACCACTGCATCTGCTGACCTTTTTCTACCTTCTGATTATCTGCTATCATGGTAACTTGATGGAGTTCTGTTTTTTGTTATGCAGGCACGACCTTTACTTTCACGGGCTCTCGAGGATGGGAACTATGATGCCCTCATTGATCCACGATTGGGAAAAAACTACATTCCTAATGAGATGGCACGCATGATTGCTTGTGCTGCTGCTTGCGTGCGCCACTCAGCACGGCGTCGACCACGGATGAGTCAGGTACGGCCCCACCCCCACACCTCTTTTTCTGTCTGTCTGTAGCCGTAGTAATCTTACTGGTACCTAAATTCATCAGCAGCTCTATTGCAAATATTATGTTGTGTCGTTGTGTCATAGTTAAGATACTTTTTCAAGTGTATACTTTCTGCTTGAAGCGCCTCCCCCCCCCCCTCCCCTTGTTTTGAGGCATTTACATTCTTCAAGTGATTATACGTTTGTATTACCTTCTTCTTGTCCATCAATATTGGTGACTAAATGGGTTCCTGATAGGGCCAAAATTTGCTTTTTTGTCTTCGTTGTTGAGCTATATCATTATGTGCTTCCACAACATGTCCATCTTGGTTTTCCTAAGGTGTAGAAACTACTCAACTCAAAAGTGCACTTTGAAGTTTTCCAAATTGTCATGTTTTATTTTGAATTTTTTTGAATTGATTCTTGGGCTTTTATTTTAACCACCCAGACAAAGCAAATTGCCTTGTGTGTTCAGATGATCAGATGCTTGTATTGTGTTTCTGCATCTTGCTTGTTTCTAACAGCATTTAGTGATTACTAAACAGGTTGTCCGGGCCTTGGAAGGAGATGTATCTCTTGAGGACCTGAATGAAGGCGTTAAACCAGGTCACAGCAGGTTTTTCGGTTCATATGGCAGCTCTGATTATGATTCTGGGCAGTACAATGAGGACATGAAGAAGTTCAGGAAGATGGCACTGGCAGCAACCAAGGACTACCCCAGCACTGAATACAGTGCACCAACTAGTGATTGTGGTCAGAACCCATCAGCATCAAGCAGTGAAGGCCAGCATACACAAGAAATGGAAATGGGGAAGATGAAGAAAGACAGCTAAGGTTTTCAGCAGTTGCTCGTGAAAATTTCAACTGTTTTATCTATTGTAAAGTCCCACCTTATTCCTACTTGACCACCCACCTTATTTTCATACTTGACTTTTTATTTGAGAAAAGCAGTATGTGCATGGGCGGGATATAGGCTTTGGTAGTATTAATGTTGTCATACATGTATGCTTTCTATTCTTGCAAAAATAATGAAGAGCTAACTGATTCTTTGACGTTGTTTAATTGCTTCTGGGGTTCCTTCTGGCCTGTGCTGGAAGTGTGTTTTAAACAAATATCATTCATGAAGACTAAACAGCTAGTTATGTGGCTAGATTAGCCAGCCGTGAGGATGACTAGAGTTTTGTCATGCAGAGGGTATGAGCCAGCTATATGGACCCGCTCGAGCTGAACTATTTGATATCGAAGTATTCTAATGTAATCGTGATAAACTATGGATTTTGACAGAACAGTTGCTTATGTTCGTGGATGGGTGACGGCTTGTTGTTATGCATTCATCGCAATACAATATTATTATTCTGACTATTGTGTGCCATGAAGTCCTGGTGGTGTACACAGTATCGTTTTGACTTTTATGCCTTGTAATTCTTGGTGGATAGAGCTATTTTTGACATCGATTGTGATTAATTAATGTTGATTGCGACTAAAGTATTTGTAAGTCCTCGATTTAAAAATCAAAATAAACGTCCTGCGTATGGGGACAGTTTTGGAGTAAAATGGATGCCAGCCAATGTTTGGAAGAGGAAGCAGATTAGAGTTTCTAGCTCTTGCTGCAAGACCAGCGATGCAAGCACTAAAAAGTTCCGGGTGGTGGCAAACAACCATGATGTTGCTAAAAATACTAGTGGAAAAATCTAGTTTCTATCACAACCATCTAAACGATCCATCTAGCTGTTAAAAATTGAAGGCTGAGCTTCTCTTGTGGTTCTGCTGCATTATCTACGGTGGGAGATTCTTAAGCCTCATCGATCTTTTTCCCTAACCTCTACCAGATTTGTACAGCAACATAAAGAGCTCATTTCACGCATGAAATTCCGGAACTCGGTTAGTCCACCTTGATTGTAGGTGGAGCATATCAGAAATTCTCTGCCAAAACTTTCTATGGGCAGTCTTTGTTTGCCCGTCCTCTTTTCAGAGAAGATTAAACTCTATTTGGTTAGTGCCGAACAAATTACAAATACAACGGAGGCCTTGCCGCGGTCCATGAGTGGAATATGGCCCTCTTTGCGATAATATCTATTTACCATCTCAACTTCCACGGTTCGTTCTTTTTCTTAAGGGACAACTAGAGAAGAAGGTTAGTATGCCTGCCTGGGCTATCTAGTGGGTGTCCCACCTGTCATGGTTGACCTTGAAAAAAAAAAAAAAAAAAGGAATTGCTGCTGACATGTGGTACTGAAGCTTTTGTTTGGTGCCAAGGTTGGGCCCCAAGAATTTTTTTTTTTTTTTAAGTTTTCTCAAAAAATTCTAGATTCTTTTTCTTGCACTTTTGTCGAAGATTAACACACCCCCCCACCCCCCAAAAAAAAAAAAAAAAAAATCCCTACCAACTTTTTCTTATTCCATCTCTACCAGCCAGTCCCCTCTTTTAACAGCCAGTCCCTTCTTATATTGGATCTCTCTCCATGTGCCTGAACAAACTGGACTGGGCTTACTGGGCCGGGCTGGAAAAATAAATTTGTTATCTTCAAGTCCGAAATTTCTTTATTTATGCCTTGTTTTTTCCCACCAAAAATGGAAAGAACGTCCCTCTCCGATTGACCGCTGCCCCTTTCTCGATTTGGGATCTAGGGCTTGATCTCGTGCCGCGGTGGGGAAAGAAACCCTAGATCGTTCGGGTTCGAAGAACTTCAATTCCCCAGTTCGAGTCCATGGCGTCCCGAAGGCGAATGCTTCTCAAAGTCATCATCCTCGGAGACAGCGGGTGAAATACTCTTGGAATCTTTCCGTCGATTCGAATTCATTTTCGATTTATATCGAAAACAATTATTTGATCCTTCCTTCTTTGTTTCTGGTTTATCGTCGCCTTTAATGATTCTTGATTTTGGTTTTTTGTGTGAATCTTGTTAGGGTTGGGAAGACGTCTCTGATGAATCAGTATTCTCGAATGCCTTAAAACTCTTCCTTTTTCATAATTATTGAACAATCTTTGATGTATCTTGGGTTATGGTGGCTGATTTGTTTTTGATGGTAATGTTTAGGTATGTGAACAAGAAGTTTAGTAATCAGTATAAAGCGACCATTGGAGCTGATTTCTTGACAAAAGAAGTCCAGTTTGAGGACAGGCTATTCACGTTACAGGTGAGTTCTAGGGTGCTAAGGGTGTTTGATTTTCTTTTATCTGATCACTTTTGATACTTTTATGTGTTTGGAATATAAGCTATGGCGTGGAATCATAGGATTGCATGTTGAATTATAGAAATGGATTTATGTTGGGTGCTTGTGTTGCTTGTTTCCTGAATTATAGGTTTGGATCTTGATATGTTTTATGGGTACAGATGATAGGTGTTATGGGAGTTGTTGGAATTTCCATTTCATGCAACATATTCAATGTTTCTAGGATTCAATCTGCACCAAGCAGCACCAAATATAGTAAATGATTTAGCACAACTTTAGTCGGGCCTATTTTGGATTTTCTTTTTAAAAAATTGGCATTTGTTTCATACTTTAGGATGATTCTATCACTGTTTTATTATATAGGCTGACATATGCAGGCTATGATTCCCTTGGCCATGTGACTGTGAGTAGCAATTTGCTGTCATTATGCCTGCTCATTTTGATATCTTATGCAAAATTTAGTTGTAACAAGAAGTATTTTGATGAAAAGAAAGGGAGCGCTCATCTTGTGCTGGTATGTTCACTGCTAAGTTGTTGAAGGAAGTTCTGTGAGACTTCATCTATCATTGATCAAATCTTCTATTTGACAATGATATACCAATACAAGTGATAGAAGTAGACTAAAATTGATATTCTTTATTTTCTTTTTAAGAATATGATGCTAATTGTTTCATTAATTCCAAACCATCTCTTAAGACTCTTTTGCTTTAAGGATCATAAAGGGACTTATTTGAAGCCACACGGAACTCATGCCCGATGGAGTAGGATAGAGCCAACATTTTTTATATAGATGCCATAGACTTGTCTAGTATATTTAATTAGCCAAAATATCTTGTGGTAGTATAATTTGTCTTAGATTTTGTTGCCCTAATTGTTTAGAAGATTTAGAAGCTCATTCCTGTTTTGTCTTCTTAGTACAATGTATAAACTGAGGAGTTGCATGTCCCCTAGCTACGAATTTGAGGGATTTGACATTTGAAAGAAATATTAAGGCAATGCCTTTTTAGGGTAGAGCTATTTAAGGAGCTTGTCAATAGAAATCATTAATGTTTTTTTCTCTTTCTCGCTGGTCTTGGGTAGTTTGTTGGTTTAATAAAGGATCGATGTGAAATTATAGATCTTCTTGAAGGCCCATATCATGGTTTTCAGAACTGTTCCGAATCGGACGGTTCGGGGCACGCCGAACAGGATCGGTGGAGAATCGGGACAGTTTCGGTATGGAAAATGGCACATATCGGTTCCAGGAAAGAAAGAGAGGAAAACGGGGGAAGAGAGAGAGAAAGAGAGGGAGAGGCCGGTGGTGGCCCTCTGTGGTCGTCGAAAGGTCGCGGAAGCCTCCGTGGCTCAGTTCGTCCGATAGGACTGTTGCAACGAGTGAGAAAGTGAAGAGGGGGAGGTCGTCGAAGATTTGAAGACGGGACGACGGAGGAACCGTCGGAGGTCTCTGGGTGGTTGTCATGGCTATCAAGCGGCGAAAGCGGTGCAGGCAGAGTCGCGGCCGCGGAACATGGGCGACTGCCCCTGTTCACGCGTCGTCCCTTTTTTAAAAGGGAGATGAACAGTGAAGTCGGCATTTGGTTTACCGGCTTCACTTTTTAATTTTTTTTAAAAAAATTTAAAAACAGTGAAGTCAGCAATCGACTTGTCGGCTTCACTATTTCAATATTTTTTTTAAAAAAAATTCAGAAACAGTGAAACTAGCAAACTTATTGCTGACTTCACTATTATCGGATCTTTTTAAAAAAGCTCCTAAAATAGGGGGCTTAAAAAAGTCCTCTGTTTCACGGTTGCGAAGCTGGAGGTGGTGTTTACGCTACTCGACGGCTAGCTGGAGATCCTCCGACGGCCTCTCTGTCGAATCCCCCTTGGTCCGGTTCTTCCCCCTTCTCTTTTCTCTCTTTTCTCCTACAGACGATGCGGAGCCGTGGTGGCCACCGCGGCCGTCCGAGGATCCGTGCAGCCCTCAGATGGCCATCAGTGGCATCTCCGCCGCCTCAACCTCCTTCCCTTCCCTCCTCTCTCTCTCTTCCTTTCTTTTCTTCTCTCTTTTCCTCCTTGGTTCGTCCCTTCCTCCCTTCGTTGGTTCGTGTCGGTCTGGTCTGGTACGGGGCCATGCTGGATCGTGCCATCTGCCGGTCGAGACAGCCATCGGTACTAGTATTCAAAACCTTGGCCCATACACTTGACATCTGAAAGGAATCTCAGAAGACTAGAGTGTTTATCGTAAATAATTTAGTGGGAAATGCATGACACAAATGAGTAGCAGCTTTATTACCTTTACTAGTGTTGCACTAGTTTTGATGGTTTTGGGTTAAAGTTGAAATAATCGGTACTGCATATATCCACTTTTTACCTATTTGGTTGTTTGTGGAGAATGTACCTATGTTCCTATGTTGAAAATTATTTTGCTGTAAAATGGCAACCTAGTTCACAAAGCTTTCACCAGTGCACGATTGGGGAAGGTTAGACGTATGCAACCTTACCCTGTGTGCAGGAGGCTAATTCTATGTGCAATTGATTTGTTATTTTTATCCATAAAAGTACACATGTTTTCTTATTTTTCCCTTTAAAAATTGAAGGCTTGTCTAATTGATTATTGAGTTGTTTTTGATATGTAAATATCATGATGTAGGTCATCTGTTAGGGAAATAGTCAATACACATTGAAAATTTGACAAGCATGTCCCTTATTTCCATCAAGGACATGCTAAGTTGGTAACATGGACACATTCAAATTGATGGAGAAATTGAAAGTGAATATCATTTAAAAATTAAGTGTGCAACATTCCTAAAAAGAATAGTTTTCATCTCTCTCTCTCTCTCTATCTCTCTGAGCTTCTCCACTGTCAAGGGAAGAATGGAATGAACTACTTGTGTGTCTAGAAAGATATGGAAAATTTGACTAGGAATTAATATCATGATAAAGTTGTGAGAATTTTGCATGCACCCATCTTTCATTGTATGCCTTTTTTTTTTATATACTTACATCTCCATCTTTTTGAGGTCAACAAGTGATTTGAGATATAAAGTTTAACTTTACTCACAAGCTAAGATCTGGGCATTCTCCTTTGGGAACTTTGACGGTCAACATTGGTTGAGGGTCCTTTGGCAATTCAGCCCTTCAATCATTCAAACGGCTGCACCATGTTGGATATGTGTTAAGTTAATAGTATCTGTTTGATTGGAGAGTGGACTTGTCATCATTGGCATGAGAACTAAGCCTGGAAGTGAACAAGTATGCTTTTATAAAATGTTAAAGAAATTTGTTAGACACCTGCACAATGTGGCCATGAGATGTGATTTTGATGCTGATGGGTTTTGGCTATATTCTGAGGCCCATAAGGCCTTGCAATGTATGAAAATGTTTTTGCGTTTTGTCAATATTCTGGATCAGCTATTTGTGGGGACATAATTAGGACCTGTAGATTCATAAGTGAGAAAAATCAGGTGGAAATGAATCTGCTTAGAAGCACCTATAAATCTTAGTATTTTCATTTCTTTTTTTTTTTGGTTTGAGAGGGGGAATTAGAAGTAAATGCATGTATCTTAAATCAGGTTCTTTGGTAAAAATCATCCCAACTCTAGTTATTGTTTTGTTCTATATGTTAAGGACAACAAGTAACATCAAGGTTTCATGATGCACAAGTCAATAGAGCATATCTCAATCACTTTTCCATTTTTCTTTAAATATTTATTTTTTAAAAAACTTCATTTTCAATCTTAAAATCAGGATCCAATTCTATGGGCAGAAACTGGAAGCTAATCAAATGATTGCCTTTTCCCTCTTCCCCTCTAAGAATCTCTAATGGACAGAAACTGAAAGGTTTTGTTGGTTTCGCCTTCCATATTAATTTAAGGAAGGGCCAGCTAAAGCAGAACTATGGGAGCTTACAATGACATGCTGACTTCTTCTCTCATCTCTCTTCCTGCATCTAGTTGATATAAAACACTTCTCAAATCACCTCAACAGTTCAAAATGTTATGAAAGTGTGCTCCTTTTTAAATTGAGAAAAGAGCTCAACAACTCAAATGACATGGAGTTTTAATCTCTGCACTTTTAGGTAGGTGCTCTTTCTTTCCATTTTACTTGCTATTTTCTGGAAGCTAATCATCGAAACTGAAGCAATTTTTTTTCACCATATGTAAGAAACAAAAGGAGAACATGCTAAAGCATATGGTCAATATGAAGATGCTACAAAAAGAAATCTATACTAAAGGAGTTATATTATTCAGTATTTCGTATGGTGGAGAAAGGTATATGATAATACAGAAGATGGTGTTGGATTCATGCAAGCACGTGAATTAGATTCAGATATGTCTCTAAGTGTCTAACTTGGCAAGAGGAGAAAAAAGAGATATGGGAAGCTGTACGAAAAATAATTTTAATTAATATATACTTAATTTTGTATAAAAGAAAATATCACAAGATATTGCTTGTTAAGGTCTTCAAATATACATGTTTCTCATGCAAACTTCCTGGTTAGTTTGAGGATTTTAGGGGAATGATAATATCAAAATTATTTTAATGTATGCACTCTTAACCAATCTCTAAAAAGAACAAAACTTACAATTTAAACATTATTATATTGGGTCAAAGTAATTGGAGCCAACTCTCCACCAATTTCTGAAAGCTGAAATTAATAATTTTGATAAGTGTTAAAGTGTCCAACATGTATCCGATTGGATATGCATCCAACACGAATTCTAGGAGGTGGATGTGAGTGTCCAAGTAATGTGGATGAAAGAAGGAAAATAAGAAGCAAGGTTTCAAGAACCACCTTGAGTTAGGCTGCAGCATGTGTAGTCTCCACACCTATTAATAATTTGTCATGTTTTGATTGAAAAAGGCTACTAAGTCTTGCATATTTTTTTATTTCGGAATTGTGATATCCATGTGCTAGCATGTCCACCAGCAGTGGAACTTAAATCCTTGATACAAGGAACAAATTGTAATAGAAATATGGTAGTTTTGCATACAACAACCTTTTTGCTCGTTCTCCTATCTCACATTGTATTCACTGATTTTATGAGTATAGGTGTATTTCTTTCAAGGCATTTCTGAAGAAAGATGCTTGATGGTGTATTGTGTTGTGCTTGCCTGCACTTGGTTGCTTTTATAAAATATGTGCATTTTTTGTTTTCTAGTTTTGCATTGCTAGAAATCTGGCTATCTAAAACATGTTTTTCAAGTTGCTGCATTATCACATACCTTGTAGGTGTATTATTGGGATCTACCACTGTGAGGACCCATGTAAGTGTGCATTTAGTTCCAAAATGATTATGCACAGGGGAGACCTTTGGTACTTAAGGCCAAGGAACCTGAATTATCTCTTTTTGGCCAGTCTTTTGAGTGAGGTCTTATGGACTAAGGAAGTTGCAGTAAGGGCCATTTTGAGGCTGACTATGGTTTGCTTGTCATGTTTGTGATTGGATCTGGTTGGATTTGGATGCTTAATCTGCGAAGGATATTAAACCTTGAAAGGAGGAATATGTGTGGACCTATGTAGGCATATCTTTAGTCTTATGTAAGTTGTGTAGTAGGGAGATCTTGGGTACTTGTAAAAGATAAGGAACTCAAAAAAAAAAAAAAAAAAAATCTTCTAACTAGCTTTTTGAGCTGCGGTTCTGGATCACTACAATGACATCATCATCGTCTTCTTAGATTTTTTTTTTTTTGGCACGTCGGGGTTGGGGAGGTGGGTTATTGAGATGGTACGAGCTTGGCTAGTTGGTAGGAAACAAAAGAACTGGTTATTACTATCTTTTATTACTTTGGGTCTTATACATGAAGACATGAGACTAAGTTCATTTATAATTAATGATTATTCACAAAGTAATATCTGAAGCTTCTTGTTCTTCGATGATGAATAATGTGGTGCAAATAAAGTTTGAGATGATTGTGGAAAATTGTGGAAAAGCTAGGATGGACACTAAAGGGGTGCAATGTTGATGGATGGAGTGATTGTTTTCTTAAGTTCCATGAGCTCTTCAAATAGCCATATTAAAGTGTGAGTTTAATACTTGGATCAATTAGCTTGAGCAGAGTAGGGGTAGATCTAGAAACAGTTGTACGGAAGTAATGCCAGTAGTTGAAGATGCTAGTGGTGAGGACATGGTGGTCCTGTATAGTTATGATTTGCAAAATTTAATTCGTAGAATGAATCCATGACCATGATGGATGAGAGTTGCTGGTTACGAACCTGGTCGAAGTTTAATTTATGTGTTTTAATAGATTATTCACAACTTTATTTACTGGGTCCATCTACAATTATTAATTGGAAACTTGTTTATGTGGATATATACACTGACACATCTGGTTAAAATGTGGTTTTGGAATTTTAGATTGTGAATTAAATATTGGAACCTGATAGATCTACTTGGGTTTATGGAACCATACCTTGCATATGTAGGCAATTGTGGGTACGGTTTACATTATAAGAAATTCAATGTGAAAGATTCAAAAATCAAAATAAGCTGAAACTATAATTTTGTATATGACTATAGAACATAAAGAATGGCAGCTCAAGAGATCCAAATGGTTCTGTTGGCTGGTTAACAGAACATGGACTGTAGCCAGTCGATTAAACTGTTGGCAGAGATTGTGCCTCAAGAGCTTGAGTATCTATCAAACAAGTTCTGTGCAGTCTCTTTATGCTCGGTCATATCCTCTCTCTTATGGAAATATGTATCTACATTTCTATCTTAGCCTTGCATGGCAGTGGATAACCTCATCTTTGGACTCACGTTCTTTATTGCTACATTTTATTCTGCAGATATGGGATACTGCAGGGCAGGAAAGATTTCAGAGCCTTGGTGTGGCTTTCTATCGTGGAGCTGATTGCTGTGTTCTTGTGTATGATGTTAATGTTATGAAGTCATTTGATAACCTGAACAATTGGCGTGAGGAATTTTTGATTCAGGTGACCCTTTATCCATCCTGTCTTCAAAATATTACAGATATGTAAAATTTGAAGAGTTAACTCCTGTGTTGATTGTCTGTTGTGCAGGCTAGCCCGTCTGACCCTGAAAATTTCCCATTTGTAGTGCTGGGAAACAAGATAGATGTTGATGGTGGCAATAGCCGGGTGGTAAGATTGTTCCTTCTCCTTAATTTTGGCAAACTAATAGTATTGTTACTTCCACTACCCAAGTTTTTGGTAAATTTATATTACTTTTGGAGTTATTTTTCTCTCTCGGTTCCCAGGTTTCTGAGAAGAAAGCAAGGGCATGGTGTGCATCAAAAGGAAATATCCCTTACTTTGAGACATCTGCTAAAGAGGGAATTAATGTAGAAGCCGCTTTTCAATGCATAGCCAAGAATGCCCTCAAGAATGAACCAGAGGAAGAGATGTGAGTACCTCCCTGGACTGATTGTTTTAGTATCTGGTTTTAGAAGTGTAAGTTTTAAAAGCTGGGCCTGAAGTTTAATTTTGAAAATACCACCCCCCCCTCTTTTCCTCTTTTTTTTTTTTTTCCGGGTGATTGGGAGGGTCATTTGAAGTTCGCAGTGTACCCTACAGCACCGCCCTTATCTAATTTAATGGTTTTCTGTTGCACAATTTTTTTCACGTTGAAGGATTGACTGACACTTTCTTTGCTGATTGAAGATATCTTCCGGACACCATTGATGTGGCCAGTGGTGGACCTTCGCAACAATCATCAGGCTGTGAATGCTAGATGGATGATAGGCAGCTGAGTGTATTCTCCCCAATTGTTTATGCAGCCAACATGTCATGGAATGATTATGTGAAAGCTAGCTTTATTGTAATCTATATTTCCTTCATCTGAGATGATTGGTGCTAGTTGGTTATAGCGGAATATTCTTCCTCCTGTATTTTGTCTCACTGGTGGGATTCATTTGTTTCTGTATTTAAAGACTTAAAAAATTCGTGCTATTTTCTGTGAGTGCACCGTATGGTAGTTTCAGCGTATTGCAGACATATCTTTCCCAATTTTAGGTTGTTTGATGCCTGAAGGGGTCTGGCAACTTGGATTTGTTTTATATCCATTTTGTGTTGATTTTTGTAATTTGATCCTTGTAAATGAACTCTCCTGGGGATTGTACCTCGCCATGGATCTACAAGGTCTTTCTCAAGCACCGATGCGGGTGATGAGGAGATATCGGTATTGATGTTGAAATGATCCAGTTTTTATCCGCCGACATGCTTTTCAGTCTATTTACGCCAATAGCATTTTCTCTTTTCTTTTTCTGGCTCGTATCACCCAAGATCCTGCTGTGAGTCTAATCCAAGCAACGGTGGCATCCCGCTTTGAAAGCTGCAGCCAAGAAGGCCAGCCTATTCCCATGGCTTCCAGGACAAAGTGGTGGTGGTTGCATCCCGCTACGGGGAAACGCATCTGATGGCATCCGGGAAGAATTATAGATGGAATCCGAAAAGAAAGCCTGTGCGGCAGATGGCTTGCAAGGTATTGTTGTCAGAGATGGCATGAAGATGGTGACAACAAACCAGTACCGTTTGAAGTGCTCATCCAAGGCAAAATTGATCCGGTCGGACAAAAGAAAAGGCACTGCCTACTCTTGCGTGTTTTGGTAAATCATGGGAGCTTTCGCTCAGCTTTCACTTCTATAGACTGAT